>NW_008629124.1:0-9292 GCF_000691845.1 Merops nubicus
CTGCTGATTTCCTGCCCTGGCTGAGCTCATGTTCCCCACTCCCAGCCCCAGGCTGGGTCTCCCCCTCTCTTCACCAGCTGCATGGGCTCTCCCCAGCTCATATTCCTTGGCAATTAAAAGTAGCTCACTTAGAGCTGGGGCTTTCTTTGTCTTCTGAGACACTGGGTAATCAGCCCTGTGCAGAGGGTGTTGTGATTACTGCAGCAGTAAAGGGTTCTGGAGGCAACTTGTTTTGATATAAAGCAGCAGGGAAGGGGGATGACCTGTATTCTTCTGTCTTTCCCCCCTCTTCCAGGAAAACAGGGCAAACAGGACCCATATTTCAGTAGCCAGAGCCACAGTTCAGCACTGTGGCTGCAACCTGGGAGGAAAGCAGGCTGCTGGAGAAGAGAACCCTGGCTGTACCTGTCAGAGGAGCAGCAGAAATGATGAAAAGAAACTCCCCTCCTGCTCCTTCACCTCTCTCCTGTTTCCTGTGCCTGGGTTCTCAGGCATCACTCAGTAGCTCCGTGGAGCTCCAAGGCCAGGAGCAGCCTTTGCTGGCAGCTCCTGCAGCCCCAGGGAGGTGCTTGCTCTGAGCAAGGGCAGGGCACAGTGCAGCCCTTTGGAGTGGCACTTCATTTACTGAATGGCAGCTCCATAATCATCTTCAAATAAAAAGACTCTGAAGTTTCTGTGCTGGGAGCTGGTGGAAGCCTCTGCAGCCAGGCAGGTGGCACAAAGGAGTGTCTCCTTGCTGGGTGTAGGAATTCCTGAATTTAGCTTGGGCTTTGATTGTTTTTCTTCTTCACTGGGAGTTTTAAGGATTCTTCAGAGGGCCTGATAGTTCACTCTGGTTGCCCTTTTCAAGACCAGTGTATCCTATGCCCATTTTATTTGGGTCACTCATCGATATACTTCTCTCAAGCTGTTGTAGTTGAGGAGGTAGATTAATTATTGTTCAATTTGGAGTTTTCCAGAGGTGCCTTTCATGTTACAGTGAGCTTGGGGGCTGGGTAGGACACATTTTCCTCCTTCCCCACCTTGCAGGGAGGCAAAAAGTGGACTCTGGGAATGCCCATGCTGCTCTTGCTCAGACAAGTGCTTGGGGAGGAGGCTGGAATGGAGCTGCCCAGGTGAAGAGTTGATCCTGTTCCCAACAGCAAGGTCTCTTTGGCACTGGGGTTAGTGGCTGGGAGACATTGTCCCTGATCAAAGTGCTTGTTCTGGAGGGGAGTTGGTTTGTAGGTGTTGTGGGAGGGGAGGAGAGGCCTCTCAAGGCACCAATTCTGCTACATTGTCTATCTCTTCAAGAGCAATATCAGTCATGAAGTGTGTGTCCCTAGCCCTCTGGCTCTGAGTAAATAGACCCTGCCTGCCCTGAAGCAGCCCCAAGTGCTTTAGGAGCCATCACATCAAAGCACCATCTTAAGAAGAGCTCTCAGAATTGGAAATCTTCAAAAGATCTCCCAGGGGTGGCTGCTGGAGAGTCCCAATCCCCACACTTGCTTTATGGCCCCAGGAGGCACAGACAGAGAGGGGAGCTGGGGAAAAAACTGCTTTGCAAAGGGTGGAATGTGTTGGGGAAGATGGGTGTGCAGTGGGGAGGTGCTCAGCCAAGGGGACGTGACTGCAGGTTGCAGGATGTGGAGGCTGCAAGTGGCAGAAGCTCCACAGCCTCATTAAACTCTCATGTCCAAATTAAATGTCAGATTTGCATATCAGTTCTGTGTTCTCAGGCCCGTTATGCAGCAGCCTGGAGGAAGCACACGGGTGGGGATGGGGTGGGAATCCAGCTGGATTGCAAGGACACAGCATGGAAGATGCCCAGAAGGAGGACACAGTGACAGGAGTGTGGGCAAGGCAGCAGTGGACTTGGGGGTGTACTTTGGAGGAGTATTTGGAGAAGCCTCTACTCTTCACTGGTGCATTTCAGAGCAATTTACTGAGGTGGGCATAGACCTAGAGCACTTTGCCTATCTGTGTCTCATGTTATAGTTGGGGAAACTGAGGCACAGGGAAAGGAGGTGAGGGATTCACCTGGGGATAAGGCACAGGGCCTGCCAGTGGTGCTGACAGAAGCAAACTGCAGGGTGCCCAGCACTCCTGCAAAGCAGTCCTTTCAGTTGGAGACCACCACAATCCAGCACAGTCCTCTCCTTGAAGAACTGGAGGTCCATCAAGCTGCTCCTTGCAGTCTGCCCACCCCTCTTCCAGCTCTGAAGCTGCCCCACAGGAGTGAGTCCTGTGTTGTGCTCCACTTGTTCTGGTCCTGCCTGAAGGGCCAAGGGTGGTTCCTCTCCAAAGCTGACTGCTGCCTTGCTCCTGGGAGCCCTGCTAAGGAGGGATGTGAAATTTTAGGGAGAACTAGGGATTAAGCTCATTTTTACATGAGTCAGGACTCTCTTATGACTGCCCCTGTTCCCATAGGCAGAACAGAAGGCTGCATGTGATGGACAGTGTTGTGCTGGAGCATCCAAGCTGCTCTTTGGCTATGGGCAGGTTCCCAAACTAGCTCCTGTGGATTTTTTATTCCCCCCTTCCTTTCAACAGACAGAGAAGGGGCACTCCACTGCTGCTTGTAGAGCTTCACCTCCAAGAAGCCCTTTAAAATTTCCCACAGGCTGGATTCCAGTAAAATCTTGTTTTAATCCAGACTTAATTACCTGTAAAGACAGACAAGCTTCTTCCTTGCCTCTGGGGAAGCTCAGCCAGCAGGATAGCTTCAGGTATTGGTACAAAGCCAAACTGCAGCCCAGGCTGGTGAGCCCCTGAAGTGCACAGGGATTTCCACGGGGGATGGAGACACGTGGATGTGTCAAGGAACTGAACTGAACGACACACAGCATCAGTGGTACAGCCCCTGAGAGAGGCAGATCCCCCCTCTGTGGGCAGCAGGAGGTTTACTGAGCTTTGCAGTTGAATGCCTAAAACCCCACAGAGAGTTTGGCAGGGGCCTGCTTGCAGAGCAGTGGGTGACAGCAACAGAAAGATGCTTCCTAACAGTCTGTTGGCAATCGTGTAGTTACAAGCAGGACAGATGGCAGGTGCTTCTGTCCTGCAAGGTGGTGGGAGCAGGGCTAAAGCTATCCTCATCTTCACCCTTCCTCAGGCAGGACCACCAGGAAGGATTAGCATGAAGATTAGAGAGCACCATGTGGGGTGGGAGAGGTGAGACAATGTTTATTCCTTCAGGAGAAGAGTCATGGCCACCAGGGTATGCTGCTGTGTGTTACCCCAGAGCCTTTCCTGAGACCTGGAGCCTCTTCAGTCAGAGGCAGACCGTGTGTCTTCAGCCCCTGGAAAGAGATGGCAAACAAGAAGGAGGAATGAGGTCTTTATTGCTGTGCAGAGCCTGTGCCTGCTGTCCCACACATCTGTGAGGCATGTCACATCCCTAATGGGCCAGACGCTGAAAGATGCTGAACATCCTTAGAAGGTCAAACTCAGCTGGCACAAAACCCTCCTGGCTCATTGTGAGACGTGGCAGTGACAGGACCTACATGACAGGAGAGGCCTGGGAGGCAGAGCAGCATCTGAGTCAGCCAGCTCCAGAGGAAGGTTTGTCAATGGCTGGGCTGGTTTCCACCAGCTCCACAGCTGGTGGCTGGTTCTGCACTTGGGGCAAGAAGCATCTCGTGTGGCTGACGTACTGGGCTGTGGAGGGGAGCCAGGGGAACGAGCCCCACTTCCTTCTCTCTGGGGTCTGATGCCTTGTGGATCTCAGCCAAGCACTCCCTGCAGTGCAGCAAGTACCATTGCCCCAGGAAGGAAAAGGGGCCCAGCATCAGGAAGGAGCCTGCAGGCCTGGGGCTGGGGGGCTGAAGTGGCTGGAGCATCTTCTCTGGCCACTTTCAGAACTCCTCCTGCCTCCGTGGCCAGGCTATAAATACAGCCCCACAGCTCACCACCTTGCAGCAGGCAAGGACAGCATAGTTCTGGGGGAGTCACTCCTGATTTACATCACTGGAAAGAGCAAGGATGCAGCTTTGATTAGACCTTGTCCTAAGAGGGGCAAAGTGATGGAGAACTGGGGTAAAACTCTGAGGTAGGGTCCCTGTAAGTCAGCTGTACAAGTCCTCCTGGTGCCAGTTCTCCTCTCCATAAAAACCAGGGTGTCTCCTGCCTTGCCTGTGAGGAATCCAAACCTCTCAAGGCTGAGAGTCCTCCTGCTGACCATCACAACATCCAGGAGAGTAAAGGAGTTTTATCTGCTGCTCTGCCAACTGCTTCAACCCTGATCCTGGCTGGCCAAAACTGCCCATGGAGCAAAGCTCTCATTTCTTTTCCAACTCTCTGGCTGTGAGATGACATCCAGCTCCTTTAGCCTGTGGTGGTGTTAACCCTGACAGCCTCTGCTCTCCAGGCATCCCTCCGTGGATTCTCTTCCCTGTCAGGAGGAATGACAGCTGCCTGCTGCAGCAGGGCAGCAGAGAGGCTGGTGTGCTCTCTCAGCAGTGGAGCAGAGCCTCCTCCGTGGCACAGGGGCAGCAGTGAGCCCGGGGCTTCTGCAGGAGGGAGAGCAAGCTGTGCAGGATGGCTGAGGTCGTGGAGCTCCAAGGGGAGCAGCACTGAGGTTTTATGCACACAGGCTTTGATGTGAATGCCCTTTTATGCTTGCCTCTATTCATGCTGGGAAGGAAGCTGCTTTGTCTGTATCCATCTTTCTGTCAGAAAATCCTTAGCCTCTGAATAGATTTACTCTCCAATCTGTAAGCTGTTTAGCACCAAGCCTGTCTAATAGATGGAGGTGAATGAGTCTGGGGGGCTTTATTGGCAGGGTAGTGCTCCAGAGAGGAGGCTGCTTGTTTTTTTATTGATGGGGCTGTTCAATATAGTGGATATCAGCTTGAGGATGGGAAATTGGGCAGTGGTAGATAGCCCAAGACTGTGAACTTGGCTGTAGGCTGGATGCCCTCCCCCCTGTACCCATGTGTGTACCCCAGTAGCCTCTTCTCTAACAGTTGCCCCTTTGTAAAACACAACAAAGCGTGTGTGTGTTTATGGATGATGAAGCACAAGTCTCCTCTTCCCTTGTGTTTATGGCCCAGAGCTACTTGACTACCTATAAACAGGCAGGTAGGTTGTGAAAAGGACACCCCAGCAGAGTGCTTGCTCAGCCTCTGCTTTCTGTCATTGCAATGATGATGTAGACACATCCTTGGCTGCTTTTGGCTGCATTCCCCAGAGGCAGTTGTTAAAGCTGCTCCCCCAGCTCTTCCACCGAGCTGCACGCCTATAATCAGAAGTTGTAAACCCACTGACAAGTCCATAGACCAGAATGGAGATTACAGGCAACATTAAGATTAAAAATGAGCCAGACTTACCAAGCTGTCTTCATTAGGCAGCTGTGTTTTATTTGTGGCTTTTACTGCCAAATAAATAATCTTTCAGGTGAGTTAGTTAAGCTGCCCTCAGGAGCAAGAGGAGGTGGAGAGACAGTTCTGCACAGCCACTGGGGATTCTGCCACAAATCAGCCAGGCTGGAAACTGCAGAAGTGGTGTCAAAACAGCATAAAAACCTTAAAAACCCACCAGCACCCCCAGAGTCCTCAGTGCAAAGCTGCACAGAACAGTCCCTTCCAACCTGAGCCAACGCAGAGCAGGCTTGGGCACCAAGAGTAAATTCACATGGTTGAGCCTCTGCCTCCCTCAGTTCCTTCACAGCCTTTCACTGCTGCTCTTCTGCATTCACTTGCTTCTTCAGTTTTAACTTACTTACCTGGCTTCCAGTGCTTGTGGAGTGTGTTTCAGGTGGCTACAGCCAAAATCACAGTTGCTGCTGGGAACTGCAGAGCATTAGTAGCTCGGTTTGACATTGCATCAGTCAGGTGAAGTCTTGTACTCTGTTTTAATTTTCTCTTTGCTCTTTTAGATTCTTTCAGTCCACAGCCTTGAAAGGAGTGACATTTGTTCCCCAGGGATCAGGTCTCACGCAAGGCACTGGAAAAAATGAGAGAAGTGATGCTGCTAACACTGCCACCAGAGGAGAGTCAGGGTGAAAAGAGCTAAATTTCTCACTTGCTTCCTGGTGGGGGGTTCTGTCTCCCTGATTACTCCTTGACTCCCCCCCATGCCTGAACCAGGATCATGCTTAACATAGAAATTCAGCCCTTCCACTTCTGCAGCTGGCAGACTGTGTTAGAAAAGCTCCTTGGTGCCAATGAGGGGAGAAGAGAGAGGAGTAGGTAAGGTTAGGTATTCTCTGCTTATCTGCTTCCTCATCAGAAAACAGCTTTAATGAAGCTGAAATTCTTTGCAAGAAAATGCTTTCATAAATAATTTTTACAATAACAAATTTAGCCATGGAAAAGAGTGAAGGAGGTGGGCAAATCATCCCATTTCAACATCCTGAAAATGGAAAAAAATGGCCACTTTACACCAGAAGGCACCTTTATTGTTCAGAAATGAATGCTAACTGATATTACAAAGAAGACCTGAGAGGCTGAGCTTGTCTGGCTGTAGAGAGGAGCCCTTGCCCTCCTGCTCCAGGAGTTCAGCTGAATGAACTTCATCTTTTAACACAAAGCAGGTCTGTCTCCAGTTCACCCTTAGACTTTTAAATACCATTCCCTGCAAAGCCAGTGCTGCAAACAGGCACGTTACACATTTTCCACCTTACAGCAGATGATAGGTTGAAAAATAAACAGGGTGAGACATCAAGTTCAAGTGTGAGACACCCAATAACCTGCTCCCCAGTAGGGTGGGGAGCTGTCTCCTGGCCTGGGGCACCTCTGCTCGAGGGGACATCACATCTTTGGGTAAGGCTACAGCACCCCATATGGGATGCCAGCCCAGCAGGGCCAGGGGCAGTCCTGGAGCATCAGATTGGATGCAAATGTTGGCACTGATGCAGGTTTGTTTCTTGGCCCTGGTTTTGTAATTTAGATTTCTCTGAGCTTCCCATCTCCCTGTCTGGAAGAAAAGCAGCTCACGACCTCCCTCCCCTGAGTGTGCAAAGCTACTGAGGAGATCCTGTACAGTAGCAAAAGAGGTTATTTAAGATTTGGAAGTTTCACTAGCACAGATGTTAGACAATAATAAATTCTCCATGTCTATGTGTGTTTTTTCCCTGGGGGGAAAAAGAAAAAGTCTCTTTCTTGGCTCATCTGCCAGGGCCTGAGGGAGCTCCCACCTTGGCTGCACAGCCTTGCCATGAAACACTTGTCACCTCATGACTCTGGAGGGGCACAGCAAGAATAACTGTCCTTGTCCCCAGCTGTGCTTGTAAGGAGGTGGTGCTCATTTGTATAACATCCTATTGTTAAGGGATTTAATTAGCTGTGGTTTGACACAAATGAGCTTTTAATTTTTTGTGTATGGTTGCAAGGTGGTTTTTATTCATCTCATCAGGAGCTCTCACAGGCCTCCCATCTCAGAAAGTGCCTCCAAAAGCATGGAAAGGGCTAGACAAAGCTGGGATGGTGTTGCAGAGGTGGCAGATAGGGTGTGACTTTAATATGAGCTGGGGTTATTTGTCACAAACACGTGGCACTGAGGTGTGCCCCTCCTAGCACCTGGGAAATGTCCTCAGTGAAGAACAACATACTACAGGGCAATGAGTGACTGGGGAAAGCACAGAATATACTCAGTATGGGAGAAATTCTTCTGGAAAATGGACAATTGGCTTCATCCAGCCTGAGGACCAGTCAGCAGTATTGGAAGAAACTTGCAAAAGCCAGTCAAGAAAGATGGAGTGTTAGACACAACTGTGCTAACATCTTTTTGGTGTTACTTTTATCCTTTTCCCTGCCTGCTAGCCACCTTTGCTGCCTTCCTTTGCCTTTGCAGTCTTGCTGGCTCCATCAGAAATCCCCAAGCCACTATTCCTCCCAGCAAAAAGGGAGTGTGCAGATGCTGAGAGGGGCTGGGGAGCAGGCAGAGGTCTCTCAAACTGCAGAGCCTCATTTCCTTCTGCTCTGTTGTCTCTCCTCTCTTCAGACACCCAGGAGCAAAATGGCATTTACTTTCTTGCTTAATGTCAATATTTGCTTTCTTTTGGAACTGTCTGTCTAATAATAATTCCAGAGCACAGAGGAGAGGCCTCTGGGAGCAGCTCCGTGAGCTCACGCTAGGGTCCTGGCACTCCCATTTTCTCTGGAAAACATTCTCCTGGGGTTGGAGCAGTGAAAGGAAAACACCTGGACCCCAGCATCCTCACATGAGCTTGCATATAGACCTTTAATTTTGGTGGGATGCCAATGCAGTTCCTACTCCTGTATGTTTTTCTTCACTCCCCTTCTCTCTGTGGTGAGTGCTGTCTATGGGACAGGCAGCTGCAGAGGGAGATGCAATTTTTCCTGGCTTGCCAGCCATCAATCTCCTGAACAACACTCAGCTAATGAAATGGCAATGTTATCACAAGCCTGTCACCAGCAGTCATGGGGGGATTGCTAGGGACAGACCAACCAGAGAGAAAGCAAGAAGAACTTCTGAGCTTGTCTTCAGAGTGTGATTCCTGGTGAACTGCTTTTGATGAACTGCAGCCACCCTTTAGCACAGAACCAAGAGCCCCACGTTTGCTGGCCAGCTTATCCCACTCTGGAAGGACACCTGTAGTCATCCAAGAAGGTCCTTTCTCCAGGCTCCTTTGGAAAGTCCAAAGGATGTCCTCTGACATCACCAAGAGAGCAAGAAAGTTTTTGATGCTTCTTCCTTTGAAAGCCAAGTGGTTTTTAAGTGGATCTGACCCATTCCTATTTCATCCCCTGCTTTTCCCAGCTTGGCATTCTTTAAATTAGGCAGCAAAGAGCTGTGTGAATGCTCTTTTGTCCCAGAGGCCCTTCTGTTCATGTTCTCAGTGGATCCCAAGGCATGAAGCACAGTGAGGGAATGCTGCTGAGTGGTGCTTTGCCTCCTCACTAGCTTTTCTGCATTGCACAGCTTGTTCTCATTCTGAGCAAAGAAATGCAGCCTGGTGATCTGTTTGTGAGGGGATGGAGCTGCTGGCAGATGGGGACACACTTGGAAACTACAGGAAACATTAATCAAAACAGATGAGTTACCTGGGCCATGCTACATGTATCTTGGGGCAAACTCTTTCCTTTAATGGTAAAGAACTTCTAGCTAAAATAAGGGGAAGACACCAAAGGCACCCAAGGTCACTGGGGCTCCAGGATTTCTCTATCAGGTGGATCCAGCCAGATTGCTACATCCTTTAGAAATTGTGGTTCACATGACTGCTCCCATTCTAGGTCTTGGCTAGAAAAAAAAAAAAAGGGTTCTTTTTTATAATAATTGTCACTGAACACTGGGAAAAAAAAAAAAAAAAATGAGAAATGACCAAAATGTAACCTCTTGAGAGTGCTGTAAA
>NW_008629125.1:0-17035 GCF_000691845.1 Merops nubicus
TAGCTAATCGCTAATCCAGCTAATTACTTGTGTGACAGTATCTCAGGGAAAAGAACGGTGCCAGCCTGCAGGAAGTTTATCTTCTGGTGACCTCCCAGACTGTGGGTCTGCAACAGAATCACTTGTCTCCTCCACTCTGACCTCACTGCAGCCCGTGTTATCACTCCATCTGTGTTCTGCCTGTTCCAGCCACACCAGTGATTTCCAGTAAGTGATAGTGGCAAGAGCACACCTCAGGGCACTGCCCCAGGCCCTCATTTGCCTCATTCACACTCCTTCCCAGACCTGTCTGGTGCTGTTTGCTGTGGCTTTTGTGTGTCATCAGGTAACTCCCTGTGTCACCGGCACATTTCAGAGCTCCCCCTTTGAAATCACCTGTCAGTCACAGCACAGCCAAGGAGCACACTCCAGCACTTCAAAAACAAACCCTACAGCTCTGCACATTAGTAGAGGAACAGAACTCAGATATGAGACCTATCTCCTGTCCCAGCAAGGGCAGGGTTATTTTTCTGGGGGTGTCATCAGGTAACTCCCTGTGTCACCGGCACATTTCAGAGCTCACCCTTTGAAATCACCTGTCAGTCACAGCACAGCCAAGGAGCACACTCCAGCACTTCAAAAACAAACCCTACAGCTCTGCACATTAGTAGAGGAACAGAACTCAGATATGAGACCTATCTCCTGTCCCAGCAAGGGCAGGGTTATTTTTCTGGGGCTGTATATCCTCCGTGTTCTACAGACAGAGCCCTGTACTTGAGCCCAGTACATCCATCAGGCAGGGGGATGTTCTCCCAGAGGACCCAGAGACCCAAAGGGATATTTACTATACAGAAAACGAGCCCTTCTCCAAGGTGCATCTACATCAAGTTAGAAACCTCAGTGTAGGTTCTGTTTCTAGTCTAATAACTGTATTGATCTAATATTTTTGGTGCTAAATCAGCTATTGAATCAGAACTTGGTTGTTTGGGGTTTTTATTTTGGGGAGAGGAGTTCTATTTCTGATCTCCTCCCGATTTCTGTCGCTGCTTTTGCTGTGTCCACACATTCACCAAATCACTGACCCGTGGGGATTCCAGCTCCCACATCTGTTCAGGATTCCAAATAATCAGGTTTTGTAGGTTTTGGTGAAACTTGTGATGAAAGGCAGAGAACAGCACAAGACCTGGGAGAAATATTTGTGTGATAATTAGCTAATAAATTCATAATGCTTTTGAGACACATGGAAATTTTTGCTAGTGAAATGTTTTGAGAAGACTGAGAGGTGACTTCATCACTGAGGGGTGATTTCATCACTGAGGGGTGACCTCATCACAGTCTACAACTGGTACCAAGCCTGGCAGAGTTCAAGGAGCATCTGGGTGACACTGAGAGGTGACTTCATCACTGAGGGGTGATTTCATCACTGAGGGGTGACCTCATCACAGTCTACAACTGGTACCAAGCCTGGCAGAGTTCAAGGAGCATCTGGGTGACACTCATATGGCTTAATTTTAGGTGGCCCTGTGAGGAGCAGGGGGTTGGACTCCATTATCCCTATGGGTCCTTTCCAGCTTGAGATATTCTATGTGATTCTACTCCTGGAATGTGATCAGGCAGTTGTCCTCAAGTCTAGATTAGCAGGATTTAAACATATAAATACCAAAAATTTCTTTCATGAAGAAAAGTGTGTTTCTTAGTGTGTATCTATCTGATGCAGCTGCTTGCTTTTTTCAGCCTCTATAAAATGAAAGGCAAATGAGCCCCCAAATACAGACAGATATGCAGGAGAATTTAGACCTTAATTCAACCATTTGGCTGTTCCTGGAGTGCTTGACCCTAAAAGATGCCAAGTAGTCTAACAGTATTTTGACACAGACTACGCTCAACCCCACCAAATGTTAAATTTGTGTCAGCATGGAACTTTTTTATGCTTTTTTAATGCCTTTCTTGCACCCCCCTTTGCAGTGGTTTGTCAGATGATCCCCTATTTTCTTTTCTCCAAGTACAATTATAAATTTGAAAGTAATCATATAGCAAAATGCACCTAGAAACTAAATAAAAAGGAGGGATCCTATGTTCTGTTTTCACAGTTCATATGAGAGACTCTTCTGCTCCAGCAGCTATCCCCTAATAAGCAGGAAAACCCACAGTTTTTATCGTGTGAATGTGTTCATATGAATAAAACAAATGATCTCTCAGGCACATTAGCTGGTTGGTTATTCTTTAGTACTTCTCATCACAGCCTAAGGATTAAACTCTGACAGAGTGAAATTATCAGCAGGGGATTTTCCTTTTACTCTTGAACGTGGAGACCTAAATGAAGTGAGAGTGAACTTCAGAGAATTAAATCATAAAAAGCAATGATAAGGCCATAAATCTTTGTTTCCATCTAAGCCATACAGAGACCTGGTTTCATGTCACTTTTTTTTTCTACACAGGCTGAGTTTGGCCTCAGTGAAGGGAAAGGAATGCCAAACTAATGAAAAATACAGTAAAGCAGGATCTTTGTGGCCTTGCATTGGAGACATGCTCCTCTTTTAATGTGTTAGCAATTGCTGCTCTTCCCACAGACTGGGACACTCGTGGGCTAAACAAGATATTGAGCAGTGGAATTGATTTTTATAAGAGGTTACAAGAGCCTTTTGCTCAGTAGATGGATTTTCTTCTCATCAGGCCTATGCTGTCTGTGGCCAGAGTGGTCACCCCCTGACAGCTTTACAGGTGAACAGGCTGGAGGCTTGAGCATGGCACAAATTCAGTGCTACCAGGGTACACTCCCCTTTTATTTCATCCTCTCATCAAATTAATTTGGGGCAAAAATACTGGTCACAGATTTGATCAACCCTGATGAAGTAGCTACGCTGCAACAAGATCTGTGTCTTCCATGAGAACTCACTTCTGCTGCCTGGGAAGCCAACGTGGGTGAGAAAATGCAAATTACAGCAGAGATTACAAACTATTTCCAGTCTTGGAAGGATTTGTCTGCTCCTTTCCTTCATGAACAGCCCAGCCCCTGTGAGAGCTGTAGATCTAAGCAGAAGGCACGTGTTTAAAAATGGGGCAAGTTTGGCAGTTTTATATAAATGATTTCAGAATGGGTATGATATCTGAGGAGTAAGCACAATTCTTTTGGAGACAGAGTCCAAACAACATAATATGGACAACTGTAGGGATTAGTTTTCCCATAAAATCATGGAAAGCTATAGAGCAGATACTGAAGGATACCTAATTAAGATCATTAAAATAAAATGGAATAAAATGCACCAGTCATTTACAAAAGCTAGCTCATTTCAAACTATTTCCATAGCTCTTTTTGGTAAGACCTCTGATTTTGGTCATTGTGATCTTGTAATAATCTTGCAAAGTCTGCATTCAGCACGGTTCATCCCCCAAAAAAAGAACCCAAACCCCACCAGACTTCTGTGTTACAAGGAAGAGCCCTTTGTCTTCATTTCCCAAGATTTCAGGTAAATCTTCCCACCTTCTACATTCTGTATATTGCCATCGTGTTTCCCCCACACTCTCCTTTTAAGTCTGGTCGTGCAGGATTTCACCTGGGTTTAAACCACCATTTTCTCTGGTAACAGAGGTAGCAGTGACTGGTCAATGTTGAATTATAGAGAGTTCTTCTCTAGCTTTTAAAATAATTAAAGAGAAGGCTGTTTGTCTAGTGAGGTGGTGAGCACGACTAAATAAATCATCTGAACAGCAGAAGCAATGCACTACCAGTCAAAAGAAATAATATTGCAAGTAAATGTGCAAATTTATTCTGTAAAATAGTGAGGAACGTGGGGCTGGGTGGGTGACCAGAACCTGCTCCCAGGTGCATCTGCAGCCTAAAGGAAAGGCACAGGGGTGGCTCTCTCCCAGCTCTCTATAACCTCACTTAGAGCCTGTGGTAGCTGACAGCAAACCAAAGCACTTTAAACAAATCCTTCTGTATCAATAGCTAATTACATCCTCCTTCTGCCCCAGTAACACAGATTGATAGTTCCATTATAATGTTAATTACAATTGTTTTTAATTTAGCCTTAAGAAGTGGTCTAACTGATGAAGGAACAGATGTTAGGGGTCCTGTGGCAGCAGGATGACCGTGCTGGTGCAAAGTGGCCAACTGGGCTGGGAGCACCTCTCAGGATCCCTTGCAAAGAGTCTCATTTGGGTTGTCAGCAATGATTTTTCAGCTGTTACCTGGAAAATCTGTGAAGCTCCATCTCCTGCCAGGATGAACTCGAAATGCCTGGGAGAAAGAATGATACCTTCTTTTTTTTTTTTCATCCCTATCATGCTCTGTTAACACTGACTCATGACAGACACAGTACTATGTGTTTGACAGGACAAGGTGACACTTACATTGGGAACAGCCCTTGCACCAAAGCCCTAAACTTCTGAAGGCTGAATTGCTCCACAGAGCCTTGAACCTGTCTCTAAATTGAACTAGACAGGAATGAGAGCTTTACAGGTTTTCATTTCAAATCCAGAAGACCTAGAGTTTCAAAGTGGCATAAAAATCCTTCAAATCATGCCCCTGCAGAAGAAACAGCCAGGGAGAGGTTTAGCACACAGGGGAAACAGCACTATTTATTTCTCTCTATTTTATAGTCATTTTTTTTTAAAAGCAGAGTGTGATTTGAAGGGTAATGGGAGGGTTCCTGTCAGCTAGCCTGATTCCCCTGGTCACTGCAGACATGAGCAGGACACCATGACCTCAAAGGCAGAAAGGGTTTGTCTCACTCCAGCAGATGCCAGGCTGCCAGCCTTAGAATGGGTGCTGGAGATAACACGTGGGGCTTCTTTCTCTGCATACATCCCACTGTTATTCCACCAGCCTCCCACCTCTCCTTTCAGAACTGAGGCTTTACTCTCCCACAGAACTCAGAGAAAGCTTAGCCTAATTAGGACCCAGACAATATCTGAAACAGTACTTCAGTATTTAGCCCAATTATCTCCATGAAACAGAAAAGCATCATCATTTTTTTTCTCATTCTACGTGTTCTAATAAAGCTGGACTTGAAATTGTCGTTTTTAACAAGGAGATGTAAAATTTACCCATAAGGACAATTATTTCTTCAAAGCATTGGAAGGTATTTTGAGATCAGTGACAGCAAAGGGGTTGGACATGTACTAAGCAGTATACACCAGCTCAGAGAGGCTTCACAAAACAAAGTTTGCTGGAGAGGACAGGACATTCCTTGCCTTGCTGCACACAGACCTTCCTCCTTGTTACCTGCAGCTGACTCTCACTTGCAGTATATCATGACGTATGTGCTTCTTCACTAAAAATTTAGGTTTTTAAGGCATTTCACTCTGTCTCTGTTTAGCAGGACCATGACCATAACAGCACAATCTGCTATTAGCAGGAGATAACTGTGTTTTAATAACTTCAGATTTACAGAATCTGCCTGTGGTAAAAGAGGTGGAAATAGGAGATTAAGTTGGGTTCTTTTTCCCAGGAAAGAGAGTGAGTGAGTCGTGGGATCCACCACAGAAGCTACACAACAATGAAGGACTTTATTGATGGACAAAGAGGGCTGCTGGAATTATCTGCATTTTTTGTTAGCCAGTGTGAGCCAGTTCTCCTGGAGAACTAGGGAAGAGATGAGCGTTGGCCAGTTGGATAGGTTTAATGGGCACAGGAAGAAACACAGGAGAGCAGCAGCTCAGCCTGAAAAAAGCTATTACTTGACATCTTTCTCTTAGAAAAATATATAGTCTCAGTCAGGTGCAGTACCAATCCTGCCAAGAAGATTAATTCCAGCCCAGAGAGGCCTGTGTACTACCACTTGTAGTATTTATCCATGAGTAGCTGAGTGCTGTAGCTGAAGAAATACAGCTCTGGCTGGCACTCTGATGAACAGAGGAAAGTGACATTAAAATGCTGCTTTGCCACACAAAGAATTGTCACAATTAACTAGCAAATTGTTTTACTCAAGCACTGTGCTCTCAGTTTTGATGTGAAATGCTCAGGCATTACTTTCCCTGACTTAGCAACTGGAAGTAGTCCTGACAGTTGATGATGTTCTTTGTCTAGATTATTTACATCAAATAATGCATAAAATCTTTCCTGTCAAAGTTTGTGTATCTGCAGTACAGGGAGGGTCCTGACTACCTAGAAGTTTGTCTACAGGAAACCTCCTATGTCCTGTCCTTTTTCTGCAGCTGACAGAGCAAAGTATTTCAAACATTTATGCCTCCACATTACAAAAATCAGAGATAATGAGTACTCCCATCACTTTAACTGTCACTTGGCAAGCATCATGTAGTTAATTCTAGAACAGCAATGCAGTGACAAGTTTATCTGCAGGTAGCACCTGTGGAACTTGTGATCTTGTACAGCAGTGAGACCTAATAAGTGTCTGTAGGAAGCACCAAGCCTTTTGTAAAATATCCTTGTTTGTCAAATATTTTTGTCTCATGGGTTTTACAGTTTTACAGACCCATGAAAGGGCAGGAGCTTAAAACCCCCTCAAGAGATGGGGGCAAATATTCCCATGGATTTTTTTCCTTGCCTTCTCCCTCTACTGTGCCCTCTCAATCAAATATAGAATTAATTGGCCCTTTTGGCTTAAACTTAAATTCTGGAGAAATGGTTTCATTTCAGTTGCATTCTAATGAATGAATCATAGAATCACTATGGTTGGAAAGGACCTCCAGGATCATCAAGTCCAACCTTCAGTGGACCAAATGAAGTTGGGTTCATTTTATTGTCTGCCAGATAAGACTTTCTTCATTTCAGAGATGACAAAATTGGGTAATAACATTTCAGAAAGGATTTGGGCATCACCTTTCTCCATGGTTTATGACACACCTACCACACTACAAGCCTGCCGTGGGGGCCTCAATGAGTGATATATTTTAGACTCTGGTTTAACAGCTTACCTGTGTTATAGAGAGGACGAGGGATAAACAGTGATTATATTTCACTAATATAAGAGCAAGGGCACAGAAATCTCTTTTTATGGAACACAAATAGTCAGAACTGGCTGTGAGTCTTGTTACCTCCAGTAAAATATTTCCTATGAGGGAATTTCGGTCGCCTCTCAGAGAGCTCCCAAACTACCCCCAGGGACTGTGGATTTTGCTGTGGCAATGGGTTTTATCTCTGAGTCTTTCTCTGATCATTAGACAACATTCCCCCTCTTTCCCCATCTATACTGTGATAGGAACAGCACATTGCTCCTTATGGCTGTGCTAAGGAAGACTGTGGTGGTGCAGTGTAGAAAATAGTCTGTTAAGCTGCTTTGTGCTTGGCTGAATACCCTTCTCCAGCTGTCGAGCTCCAGCAGCAGCTTGAGATGTAGGGAGTGTTGTCTGCATGCGTGTTTGGGGTGAGGGAATGTATATCTTAGCAGTAATTAGTTTCCCAGAAACAACCAGTCCTGCTTCATCTGCAGGGTGCCAGGCAGGTAGACTGCGGTTTAGTGAATTACACCCCAGGGCTGTCTCTAACCTTCAAATGTGCTACCATATTATTTCATTTTCAGACAGTTTAATACAGTTCCTGATCGTTAATATGATTTTAATATCTGACAGTGCAAAAGGGTAATAACGTTGTAGGGCTGGGAAAGCAGAGAAGAATCAAACAGCCGTCAGCGTGGGTGATTCACGCCCGGCCCCTCGTCCCCAGCAAATCCATCCCAGCGTCTGCAGGGCGCAGGGGAGGGACCAGGCACTCAGCCCCCAGACCTGCGGGGAGGTTTGCCACCCCCCCTCTGCTCGCTGCCTCTCCCGTGCCCTCTGTGGCCAGCGGCTGGCACGCAGCCTCACGGCTGCAGAGGTGGCTCAGCAGCTCCAGGCTGCCCTCGGGAGCTCCCCAGCAGCTCTGGGGTGTCCCCCGGGGGGCACTCGCCGATGACAAACCAACCCTGTGCTTGGCTCAGCAGGTTCAGAAGTTGGACTCAGCACCGTCCTGCTGGGGATATTTCTTGGTTGCTTCCTAATTCTCTGCTTAATTTGCCCTTTTGTCATTTTAGATTTTTACAGAGGTTTAAATAGATGCTGTGGGTCCTCGGTGGTTGCACTGGTCCTCTCTCAGGGTTGAAGAGAACATCCCTGTGGGACTGTGAGATTCTCCATGTACTGTTAGTTCACTTAAGGGTTAACTGAGGAACTGCCTTGCACAGTACAGGCTCAGCATCAGACTCACAGGAAAATCTGCCTTCTTCAGGGCAAAGACTCTTTTGGGGGACCTCCATCCCCTACCAACACTGACCATTCCTCCCCAGCATGCTCTGTCTTTCAACAGTTAATTAACTGTGTGATGACCTTTCCTGTTACCTATGGCTGCTTAATTTAAGAACCCATGACAAAGAAACTCAATCAATTATTTATGTGAAGCCAGCACACCAGAAACATCAGTATATCAAAAAAATCAGTGTACCAAGTGATTATTCCATGGCAATGACTCCTTCAAGTGAATGCAAATAGATCTGTAAGCTCTGGACTTTATTTGGTGTGGTTTTTTGAAAAGCAAAGGACCATATTTAATTAGGGGCTAGTTATATAACTAAAGCAGTTTCTCTCAGCTTGCTTGGTGGAATCAGCTGCCTCACTGGTCTTTCCTGAAACCCTTTAAATTCAGCATAGCTCAGAAATCTGTGGTTTATTTGTGGTGGGAAAGCTTTCTAAGGTGAGGATCTTCCTGAATGCCTTCTGTGTAGCAGCAGCTCACAGCCCTGTCCAAAAGGCAGCCCTGTCAGAAGCAGCTTCTGCCTTCTGGGATGTTCTACCCCAGCCTCAGCTACCAGGGCACTAATCAATATTTTCCTACAGACCTGGATCCTGCACACAACGTGCCAAGTTAGGCTTATAAACCCTGGCTCCCTTCATCACCTCAGTCTTTTCACCTCACTTTGCCCTCCTAGTTGGTGGTTATAAATTAGATAGTCATTACAAGCAAGAGGATTATGAAGCTAATTAACAAATGAGGCTGTTGAAGGATTTATTGCTCTGGCCTGATCCTTCACTGGTTTCCCTGAGAAAAAGCATCATCGAACTCACATTTGCCAGTAATTAGCATTGTCTTTATTGCATTGTAAATACTGCTGTAATTACTGCACTCTTTAGCTCAGGAGATGAGATTCAATTGCAGTAACTTAAATGAGATTCTTGTGCTACCAAATTTTTCCTTCCCTTAATTCACTGTCTTCTTAACACCTTTTAAGATAAACACACAGCAAAGATTGGCAAAGACATCTGGATGTGCTTTCAGGATTAAAACCTTAAAATGGGGCTTCTTTAAGTTGGGATGAACTCAGTTTTTAGACAGAAAATGTTGAGGGAACTGCCAGAATGGACCTGTGCTGGGATCCAGCCATGTCCTGTGGTTCCACAAGCTTGAAGAGACAAGCACTCAGCCACAGAACACCAGCAGAAAATTCCTTGGCTCCCAGCAACTCCTGCTGCTGTAGATGCTTTGTACCACCCCCTGTGTCTCCACCCATCCACCAGGAGATGTAATTTCAGGCTAGGAGGTGTCACCAACATGAAATTCAGAGGAATTTTGAGAGTGCAAGGAAGCCTGTTGCTTCTCTGATGCTCAAGGAGAAACAAACACTTCCCTGTTTCTAGTTTTGTCAGGGGTTGGTAGCTGTACAGTTTTCAGTGGACTAGGAGATATTTCCTACCAGAAATAACTATTAGGTTCTGATTATCTTCAAGAGGATGTGTGTAAAGCCCTCAATTTGCCCTCATGGAAGACACCAGCAGGAAGGTCCTTCAGCTCCTACTGGAGTTCAGATTGTGGAGTCATGAGGGACCAGATGTGTTTAGTCTGTAGTGGTCCAGATGTATTAATTAGTAGATTTTCTTGTGAAGAAATAATTGAACTTGGAGTGAAATTTTAGCCAGCTTTTGTGTAAAATGCTAATTAATGGCATCAATTACTTTCCTAAACAAAAGCCTCCTTTTTTCAGATCTTTGTCTTAGACACAGCATTGCCTGCTAACTCTGTTCTTGCAAAAGGCCAAAGTTCACAAATTAAGTTAATAAGAAACTTGAAAATATTCAATTATTCTACCTCAAACTTCCCATAGCTGCGTTTTTGTTTTATGTCAGCCCTGCCTGTGAAACTCTGCAGGCTAATATTCCTTAACAGGAGAAGAGATGCATGTTACCAAGCCATGCAAATTAAATTGAAGTAACTAATTGTTTTCTGCCCACTCCTGTCTCCTGCAGCTGCCAGCACGCCTTCACTTCTAGGCCTAAACTGCCACAACTTTTGTTCTTTATACAACAATCTGAAGGAACCCTTCTAGTCAGGACCAAGTCTATTTACTAAAAACACATGTTCATGAGACCTGAAAAGTCCTGTTCTCTCTGCTCCCACAGTGAGGAGCACACTAAACACCACCAAAGGCCCCCAGATTCCTCACTGCTGAAAGAGGATACCCCTGTATCCCCACAAATTCCCCTACAAAGCATTTGCAGGATTCCTTTCTGGGCATGGCTAAGCTTCAGCTATCCCCAAATTTGCCCTTATTCAGAGCAAATCCATTTCATTATTTGGAGAACATCAGATCAAAGCCACTCTATGAAATTGTGGCCCTGTCACAAAAGATAAATGAGCCTTCTTACAAAGCAGGCCTGCCAGATTGAATCTGTCTGACTGAATGCCTTCCACAGGATCCTGTGCCATCATTTGGGTAGGAAAACATCTATAATGTAACCCTCCCAGCCTCCGTGAGAGGCTTTGTGCCACACACTCTCTACAACCCCCACGCCCCCATCCCTCTTCCATCCAAATGGGTTCTGCAGCACCAGAAGGCTGCAGGTGGCCACCAGGTGCGCCTGCCCAGCAAGGAGTGCTGCAGTGCCAGTGGAACGTGGGCAGCAGATCAGGGAGCATGTGTGGAGGCAGCTGCTCACAGTTGTGCAGGCAGGTAAAAAATACAGGACTGCTGAAAAACACTGATGGATGTTGGGAGCTGGGGATCTGTGTCTCTTTACTGCAGACTGTATGAACCCACAGCAAGTGATGCTCTCCCTTTTAGCACATTTATTCATCACTCATTTACAGCAGAGCCAGCTCATCATGCAACAGAGCTGAAGGTTTATGCCTAGTCCCTTCACCAAGACTTAGGAGTTCCTTGCACTAAATCTGTCTGACAGAGAATCCAGTGACCAGGACCTGGGTCTCTGCAGGGGAAGCTCAAAGGAGCTTGTTCTTACAGTCAGTCCCCAGCCAGATTTCTGTTCCCTGCTCATAGCTTCTTAAAGGAACTGGGGAAAACTTTTTTTGGGGTGTTTGGAGTTGAGATTTTAGAGTGGGTTGTGAAAGGAAGGCTAGAAGTTGGAAGTTCTCCTCTGAAAGAGTGAGATTTAGTGAGTACACATCTAGTCCTCTTGGATTATCTTCCCAGCATCATCCTGATCTGTCTGTTCAGAGAAGAGGCAAATACCCTCCAGATCTTCAGGTCAATGTCCTCCTCATGAAGCAGAGGAGATTGCTGCCTTTGAGTGAGAGGTTAGACCAAGTGACACTTCCATTGCAAACTAATGGAGCCCTTCCAGAGAGAAGGAAAAGAGGATGTAATTATTATTTCTGTGTCTGTCACTCATGTTCTAATTTGTTAATTGACATAAAATACCAGATGGAGAAACTGAGCAGCTGGGTGGGAAGCTCTGCAGTAGCTGGATGCAATTTGCTCTCTGCTTTTAGTGACAAAGCAGATGAGAGCCCAGGCAGAGGAGGACTTCTAGAGTAGGAACCTGAGGAGTTGATAGCAACAGTTCTCCATCCCATTTTTACAGCACTAGTATCATCAGGGTGTGCTCCACTTGACATCACTGGTGCAATTAGTGTGAATTAACCTGACTCATTAAGACAGTTTGTAGACTCTATCAAGGAACAGGGTCATTCTACCCAAGTGGACAGATGCAATTCTTTGCTTTTGACATAAAATTTAACCTATTGGAAAGTACCCATGCAAATCTAGGTAATAGTCTTAAACCAAAAGGAATAGGCACTAAGAGAAGTCATATTGGTGGTGTGGGTAAACAAGCAGCAAGTAAATTGTTCCTACCTACCCTGTTCTCTTTTCCCACCAGTAGCAATAAAAACCAGCATAAATAGATGGTCCCAAAGTTTTACCTCTTAATTATTGATTTGGAATTGAGACCAGGTTAAGTCAAAAGGAGAGCAGACACTATCTTAAATATTTCTGATTAACTATGCAAAGTGTTTAGACAGTCTCAGTCTAATCTCAAGCTCCTGTCAATGGTAGTTTCATAAGCAACAGAAAATAATCAATATATATCACTTCTATGACAAACACACAAGGGAAAATTAATCATTAGTAATGTGCAGTGAAATTCTAAGCCATATTCTCCTGTGGATTATTACAAGTCTTCAGTCAACAAGAATAAAATTCCCAGTACTTTTATCAGTGTTAAAAGTCCTTTGGCTTCTTTTTCAAAAAAACACTCTATGAGAGTATGGTAGAAACTGTGTTAGAATTCCTTCTCACCCTCCTCCCTCCAGATCCTATCAGCCAGAACTAACCTGAAAGATTGACAGACTCTTTTTATCAGTGTTATGTTTTACCTGGTTCCTTGCCATCTTTGAGACTAAATCAGAAAAACACGTGGCAGATCCACAGCTGCAGATATAATTCTGATCTTTCAAATCTTTCCCTCTTTCTAGCTATCAAAATGCTACCTATTAATTTATGTCCAAAACAAGCACCTTGAAGAGAGAAAACTCCATGTAAGTGCTAAGCATTAAAGAGCACAGCAGAGTCAGTCCAGTTAAACATTCAACAGTTTCACTGCAAGCATGCTGCTGAAGGGGTTGGTCCCCATCACCATCCTGAGCTCTAAGGAAACTTTACAGTGCTGTCAAAATGGATTAGTCACTGTGTGTTTTATAGGTCAAACCACTGTCCTTGTTTTCCAGGTAGGATCTGAAGGTTGAGGCTGGCTGCTGGCACGTCAGCAGGGTGCAGTGGAGTGTGCAACGTGCCTCCTTCAGCTCCTGAACCAGGAGCAGCACAGCTGCAGCACAGCCTCTGAACATTCAAGCTGTAATGATGAAAGGCTGAACTTACAAGGTCTGGCATTAGCCCTGTCAAGTGTGGCCAGCCTCTTTTCAGATCTCATGATGCTCTTACTAAGTCGTGCCATGTGAACCTGGAATCCTGACTCTGTGTTGCAGGCATGCCCCAAGTGTTTCACCTACAATGGAAATGTTTTTTGGAGGTTTCCTCCTACAGCCCTGGCTAATGCTAAACAGAAGACCACCTCCTGGAGTCACTGAGAGACCATGGAAATAGCTGCAGGAAAACATGCTCTAGAGGTGAAGCATTTTTTCAGAACAGTGGTATAGAGCCTCCCGTTTGGATTGAAACACCAAAACATCTCCTAACTGTCATTCAGATAAGAGAGGAATAAAAGAACCTGTGTCCTTCACAGAACTTACCAACAGCATTACAGCCTGTGCTGCAGTCTTCAGCACTTCTTCACAGTTTATTTTATTATCTGCAAGAAATTATAAGAACAATCTGCATACAGTAAAGAGCCGTTGAGCATATTCTGCTCTAAATTTCAGCTAACTCAATCCCAGCAGGCTCTCTTCTGGTGTTTTGCAGATTTTCTCCTTCCCCTTCCCTTTCCCTTTCCTTTTCCCTTTCTAGGCCATATACAGCCATTATTGAAAATGTTTCCATGATTGCCTTACAGCAGTCAAAAGTGCTGAGGGAGTTACAATAACAAACAATGCACCATCATCAACAGCCCCGATGCAAAACGACTCATTTGCTCTCAAATTGGTCGACTATTAGAGCTGTGTTTAAATTCAGTTCTGTCTGGGGCTTGGAAAACATTACTCCTGCTTTTTCATTCAACGTGCAGCTACACACGAAGTTTGCCCTCTGTCCTCCTCCAAATGCTTGGGCATTACCTTGTCCTTTATGTTAAACCTCTTCTAAAGAGATTAGTGGAAAGGAAATCCAAGAAAAAGCAGTATCAACTCCAAGAGAGATGGCCAGAGGAAAGGTGTGTGACTGTATGGTCTGGAACTTTTAAAATCTCTATCTTCATTCTAATAATAAGTGAAATGACACTGGAGGAAATAATAGAATGAGGCATTCAAACTATAAATTGGGAGATGATGATGTGCACAGATAGGGCATAACTTCCCATAACATTTAACTATTCTTCTCCCCAAATGTCAGATTTTGGTGTTAAGTTTTTTTACCAAAAGGTAGCAAAAGCCATTAGATATGGTGTGTCAGCAAATCTTAGATGAGAATTTCAATTATACAGGTTCTTCTGTGAGACAGCTTATAAGGTCTCTCCAAGGAAGTTCACACCTGCATGCAGCAGGTGGAATAGCCTCTTTTGTATGAAATACAGACATCTAGAAACCTGGAATAATGTTTTTACTGGTGAGTATAAAACAGAAAGTGGGCCTATCTTACCCAATCAACTTTTATCTTCGGGTGCAGAATTGGAGACACAAATTTCTGGTTTCCTGAGCAGGTCCATGTCTCACTGACTGCAGCAAGAACTCTGAGAGCTCAGCAGCTTTGTGCACCTCAGCCATCTCAGTGCCTTGGAGGGATTTCTGAAACTGAGAAATCAAAAAGTAGGAGTAAACTCATGATGCAGCTTGACTTCTTGGCAGTAGTTTCCTCTGCTGCAAAGCTGAGATGTCTTTTCTTGGCTATGCTTTAGGACCTGCTGAGAAATCTTTCTAAAATGTTTGTAAACTCACAAGGAGAGCTGGAGATGGGCAAGTTTTACTTGGGCTGGTTTAATGGTGGTGAGTTTGAGACTCACTGAATACACTCCTTTACTTAGCATAAAGTACTTTGTATA
Source organism: Merops nubicus (assembly GCF_000691845.1). Classification (NCBI taxonomy): domain Eukaryota; kingdom Metazoa; phylum Chordata; class Aves; order Coraciiformes; family Meropidae; genus Merops; species Merops nubicus. The sequence continues at coordinate 14,797 of NW_008629125.1, forward strand.
TAGCCCCAAATCATCTTGGAAGGGAATGAAATGAGCTAATGATCTCATTTTTTCATGTTATTTTTGCAGACCGTAGGGCAGGGGCATTGTGCAGTGTTCATAACATAGCATTGCAGTGGAATTATTTTGTCCTGAAGGACATAAACAAAGAAAAAGCCCCTGAGTAAGGTTTAGCCTTTAGTCTGAGGACTGTTCTTGTGTAAATTAAAAACCTAAGAACTGTAAGGCCTTGAGTGTAAAGCAGCAGTCTTCTAGAATTTTTCATTAGCATCTTTCCCCAATATTTTAATCTATTACTACACTTCAGATGCCTGTGAAGTAATGAATGGTTTTGTCACGAAGTGCATGACATCTGACTGTTTGTTGATTTGTATTGGAAGCCTGTCAGTGTTAACATAAAATGTGCAGGTCAATAAATCACTGGAGATCAGCACTAAATCTATGACAGTCAGTGGATTTATACATGTTGGAACAAAATCAGTAGGTGCCCCCTATATTAAAAAAAGGCTTTACTCAGATTATTAGCAAATCAAATGCTGCTCATAATATATATTACCTATAGAGTATATATTTATCCAAAGTGGAAATCTCAGTGTTCACTTGTCTTGCATGTTTTAGTGCCTGACTTGGAGTGACTTTGGGGAATTGATAAAATGAAAGCAAGAGAACGGCAGAAAGATTCCCAAGGATTTGTTGCTGAGATTTTGGGGTTGAACACACTATAGAAAAACCTGAATTTGGAGCCAAAGTCCCTTGCAAGTTCCAGACAAAGTGACATTTAGCCATGCTGTGTTCCCCAACTGTGCCCACTGACACAGAAGGCAGGGATCTAGGAAGAACACTGTTTATTGTACAGTGCCAGAGCAAAAATAGAAAGAAATGTCATTTGGTTTTAAATGGTGTGGCAATTTTTTTAACAGAATTTAGCTTGGCTCTTGGTCTGCTTTATTCTGTTTCATGCTTTCTCTAAAAAGTAGTCTGGGAGTGTATTAAACTGCTGCAGCGCAAGATGCGTCACTTCTCATTCTGCTAAAGGCTTCTTTGTACCATGAGAATCCCTAGAGCTCATCTTCTGAGCTTTGTTTGAATGTAGTTTTAGATGTCCTCAGAGCAAAACATTGCAAATGGGCTGACACGGTTGTGATTAATATGCTGTATATAGGGGTGTCTGACACAGAATGCTAAGGGTTTGCAGCTTTGCCTCTGCAAGAGAATCCAAAACGCACTGCTTAGTGAATGCAGAGGTATTTTAAGATCAGAGAGGATTTGTTTTCTGGGTTTGTTTTGTAAGAAACAGAGGGAGAAAATTTCCTGAGTACCAAAAGTTAAGTGTAGCAGCTCAGGTAATACAAATTAATCTGGTAGCATATATAATAATTTTTCTTTATTGGCTACAGGAGTCCTTCCTCTACCAAGAGCTTTTCAAAACTAGTTCTCAGAGCTCAGCAAGCATGTTGTCCTTGTATCATCACGTCTTGGCATCTCCTAAGCACAGGGCCAGTGTCAAAGCTAAAAATCTGTCCTTTCAGGTAATGAACCCTAGCAATTTATAGCTGTTAGTGTTGTGCCTGCAACTCATGGGGGGCTGCCCCACATCTTAAGAATGCCTGCTGCAGACTCCTGCCATTTCACACAGGCAGAGCACTGGCATAGAAAAACACAATCTCTTTTCCATAGAGCGGGTATGGAAAATTCTGGCACTATCAAAACCACAGAACAGTGGCAGGTCAAGGACCAATGAACTTGAATTTAAATGTCTGTCCTCCTTTTAGGCAGAGCACTGCTGGGGAGGTAAAGAGGGAGTAGCCTTGGCCTGGGTGGCTTTGTGCAGGTGAATACTTCAGCAATATTTCAGCCGACAGAAAACAAGCTGAAATGACGACAGACTAGAATTAACCACTTTCTGTATTAATTAAATCACCAGTCAATAGACTTCACATGCAGATTTTTCTATTTACTACCTACTTGCGAATGAGACGATTTATTTTTAACACATTTCTCTAGAAGTCACAGGTGGTAGGTGAAGTGAGGGCTTTGATGGGCACCCAGCCACGTCAAATAGCCATTATATTAATTCCAGGGAGTTGGCATTTCTAGAAGACGCACATCAGAGGGGCCACGTACTCCGTGGTACAAATTTAATTAAGATTCTCCGAGTCTCCTTCACGCAGAACCTTCTGGAGCCCCCTAGAAGGCTCCTCAGGCCGCAGCAGGCACCTGAGGGCGGTGAGGACGCCTC
>NW_008629126.1:0-10004 GCF_000691845.1 Merops nubicus
TAAAATAGCAGAGAACTGAGGAATTCAGTGCCTTACTTATCACTGCAAAAGTGTTTGAAGAAAAGCAGATGCTTCTTTGATCTGCCATCCAAGACAGCTAACAACCCTTATCTGGGAGAACGGCCATAAAAATCAAAATTCACAGGCATCCTGCAACTCTCAGCAAAACCGGGAGCAAGGACCTATTGAAAATTAACAAAGAATAACACATACGGAGAAACACAAAGTAACATCTCTCACAAAATTATCAGTAAAAAACACAACTAATGAGGAAGAGCAGATGTTCACCAAGGACAAGAACTGACCAAAACCAGCTCAAAACTATAAACGCGCCAAATCACCACATTCCAGACGAAAGGTGAAAAGTACATTGTGAGGAAGACATACGGCCTCCCTCCCAAAGACCACCGCCCGCGCCTTGAAGACCCCGGCCCATAATTACCAGGAGGATCTGTGCAAGCGCAAGGGACTGATAAACTAATAAACATATATTAACATACAAAGCGGGGGTAGGCGGGGTTAGGTAATGAATATGTATAGGCATCAATTGAATATGTGTTGTTTTACTGTATAAATATGAGATAGTTTACTACTGCGGGCGTGCGCCGTTGAAGGAGTTGGGAACTCCCCGGCCACCCAGCGCTGTTTTGCTTATTGCCGCTTGCTTAATAAATTTTGTAAAATTGGCATTGTCATCTCTGTTCTTTAAACTGGGAAAACTTATAACAATCACCAGACGGGCTTTGATGTATGTTCAGTAGGGTTTGGGGTGTCATTTGTTTTTCTTTAACCTGACTGCAGGGAGCGAGATGCGCAGTGGTATTGCATGAGGGCCCTTTGCCTCCCTTGCCCTGCTGATTTTTGGGATGTATGAGCTATTTTTAACCAAATTCGACCAAAAAGGGGTGGCAGCTGCAAGCAAGGTCTCGCATAAGAATAATTTGGCACAGGGCAGAAGAGAGACCACAGCCATACCTCTTTCACTACCTTCAATTAGACGAAGAAGGCTGGTGTGTGAATTCAGCTGTTATTAGGCACCAGAAAAACTTCTCAGTTATTTCATGACATGTCAGTTTTCTGATGATACTTCATGAAGGCCACTCTCACATTTCTTTCCTTTCAATATCCGAATTAAAAGCTCAGTCATGGGCACACATCTGCTGGACATGCAGCTGCCCTGGTTGCAATGCTTATAGTACCACATGCTACAGTACAGTGTCATTGCATCCTCTTGCACTGCAGCCGTGGCACCAGACTGTGGCCAAGCAGTATGGTCAGGCCCTGGAAGCTCATAAACTCCTTACCATGGGGAATGTATTTTTGTTTTTTCAAGTGTCTTCCTCTGGATCATTTCAGCACTCTTGATGCTGCATCACATTCACTCAGAGGCATGCTTTGAGTGATAGTAGAATGATGTAAAATACCATTGTATAAGTGAGACTGGCAGCAGTAGGCACGCACACTGTTAAAAGAGATGGTCACTCTTATTGAACAAGTATCCTGCCTGCTTCCTTCTTTTGCCAGTCAGGTTCTGTTGCAGCTCTGCCTTAGTCTCATCTTATTTCCTGCTTGCCCTGTGAAATTAGGAAGGGAGTGACAAAATGAGAAGCTAGACAAGTACACTGAGGAGAAGAACAGCTATACTAGATCACTTAGTGATCACTTAGTTCATATAGATCTGTAGCCCGCCTCCAGCAGGCCATCAACAGACGCCTAACATGAGAGGCTGTAGCATTCCTACCCTTCATCCCTCCCTTTCAGTGTCCACTGATGAGCTTTCGTGAAACACAAGAAAACTGCTGTTCACTTTCTCATTTCAATTTCTGATTTTATATCCACTGATCATATAGCTCTTTCTTGTCTCTCTTCCAAACTGGGAAGTTTTCATCTGTATTAGTCTTCCATTCTATGGAATTAATTCCACAGCTTGGTCTTTGTTGTCCTTTGTTCCTTGAGACAGTCTTCCCCTAAGGGGCAGACCTGCAGGTGGTCTGCAGGATGTGAATGCATCAAATGTATGCAGTGGCTTTTTAGGGTTGGTTGTTTCGGGGGTTTTTTTTGTCTCATTACTTTTGAAGTTGGAGTGTCATGGTTCATTTAGCTATCTCAAATTTACATGACAATGTGCTCTGTAAATTCATCTTTATTTTATGAGCTCATTAGGAGAGAAGACAAACAAGCATGTCAAATAAAGGCTGCATACCCTTTTGTACGGACTTGTCTAAAATGTGAATTCACTAACTCATTACTTCTTTAATTCATGAAGTTTCTAACTCACAAGTTCTCAAATTCCCAATTCATGTACCTATGAGCAAAGTAGTACCTAGCTGAGGGTGAGAGCACTCATCCTTCCTCCTTGGGCATGGTGTGGGCATCCCCTGAGTCACAAGGGGAAGCACAAAAACCTCAGGAGTCTGACTGCTGTTGGATCAGCTTCAAAAGCTTTTTGGATAAGCTGATGGTATTTATACCTTCCAGCTTGGAATTTTGGTCTATACAATTGCCATAATTAGTGGATTCTGAAGAAAAGAAACTTCGAGAGGATTAATATACAAGAATGCAGAAGACAAGAGCTGCAGGAGACAGCAAGCCTCATGTCATAACCTGTGTTCTTTCCTGTACATCCTGTCCTGCCTGTGTGTTGCTCTTGCTTTGACCTAATGGCACTGCTCCTGGTGTATGAGTGAAAGGACATGTTTGAGCTCGTGTTTTCACAGAATTATCTCATTTTCCCTGGATCTCATTCCCAACCAGTAATAGTTCAGAAGCCATCACCTCCTGTATGAAGACAGGCTAATTTCTGCCTTCTTGTCTAAATCTACACTGAATTTCAGCTGCTGTTTCATCATCCAGTGTACTATAGGGTCTTTCTGCAATTTGTTCTAGTTTGCCATAATCACTGTTTTTCTGAATAATGCAGTGTTCTCAAAAAATCTTACTGCCTTATTCTCTTTTCCTTATGATTTTTAGGTATTGGATTTATATGATGGGGTTCTGATAGCGGGGACAGACTACAGGGGTGGCTGCTGTGAGAAGCTTCTAGATGCTTCTAGAAGTTCTAGAAGGCCGAGCCAATCAGCAACGGTGGTAGCACCTATGTGATAATGTATTTAAGAGGGAAAAAACCCTGAAGTGGAGAGGGATGTGAAAGAAAGAACTCTGCAGACACCAAGGCCAGTGAGGAAGGAGGTGGGGAGGCATGCAGGAGCAGAGATTTCCCCTGCAGGCTGTGATGAGACAGCAGGCTGAGCCCCTGCAGCCCTTGGAGATCAGTGGTAGAGCAGATATCCACCTGCGTCCTGTGGAGGACTTTATGCTGGAGAGGATGACTGCGCCTGAAGAAGGCCATGACTCTGAGGGAAAATGACACTTGAGTAGTTTGTTTCTAGAAGGACTACACTCCACAGAAGGGACCCACATTGGAGAAGTTAATGAAGCCCAACAAGAAGGAGTTATGTAGAAGTTCATGGAAGACTGCCACCCGTGGGATCCCATGCTGGAGCAGAGGAAGAGTGTGAGGAGTCCTCCCCTTGAGGAGAAAGCAGCAGCAGAAATAATGTTTAACAAACTGACCGCAACCCCCTTTCCCTGCACCCTTGCGCCACTGTAGGGGAGGAGGCAGAGAAATTGTGGAGTATAACTGAGCCCAGGAAGAAGGGAGGAGTGGGGGAAAGTGATTTGATTGGTAACAAATTAAATTTATGGTTTTTCCCCAAGTTGAGTCTAGTTTGCCTGTGGCAGTGTGAGTGATTGCTCCCTGTCCTCTTTTCTACCCAGGAGTCTCTTGTTGTATTTTCTGTTCCCCATCCCATGGTAGGAAGGAGTGAGCCAGTGGCCCTTGTGGTGCTTTGTTTCCAGCTGGGCTTAAACCACTGCAGTAAGTTGACTACCACAGGGCTGAGCAGGCCTGCACTGGGAGACTGTCCTCTGCTGGGAAGAGCTTTTGGAAATCTAAGTCAGCTGTATGAATTCTTTGGACTCTTGCCAATGTACTTGTGGATGCCCTCAAACAGTTCCTGTGTATTTCTAAGGTATACATTTAAAAACACCTTACTGGCTTTTGCTTAGTATTTTCTATTTCCAACACTTCCTGTTAAAAATTGTAGAGTTTCAGTGTTTTGTCCTCCTGTTCTGCAGGGCTCTGGATCTATCCAGTGATTCAAGTGCCACATCTGCTATTGAAAGTTCTCTGGTGGCTACGCACTTCTAAGTGAGAGGTCACACACCTCAGAGAGTAACTGACACAATCACAAAACAGTTGAGGCTACAGAGGGCCAAAGGAGGTCATCTGGTCCAGACCCGAATTCAGCTATTTCATCCCTGAGTTGTTCAGAAGATGAGTGGAAGCCTCCTAGTTTTGGTGTTTGTCTAATGTTTCTATATTGCTGGATAACTATGTATGCTGCCATATCAGCAGGAGATATTTCAACTGTACCAAAACTCAGGGAACTATTTAGAGTAAAAAACATTGAAACCAGCACGGTAATAGACAGCTCCTATTCTCCCCAGTAGGCGCCCATTTACTTTTTCTGTCCAGTGCTCTAAATCTATCTTTTCTAACTGGTTCCCAGACGCTTCCATATTAAAGACCTGTCCCAGCATCACTGTGCTGTCCAGGTAGCTGTTTCAACTCTATCTCCCCTCCCCACTTCTGTCATGGTCTGCTCCACTCAGCAGATGAATGATGGTTCATTTGCTGCGATCTTGAAGTGCAAACGAAAACCAAAATGGGGTTTTACTTCAACCAAACGGTAAAACTTTATTATTTGCCCATAAAGCAGTGTGCAATAGGTAAAAGGTAAAGAAAAAGGTAAAGGTAAAGAGGGAAAAGAGAGTAATAGCTACCACCGCAGGAACAAGGCGTCCCTATGGTCCCAGGTCCAGGCAGCGTCCTGTCAATCCTTCCGATCATCGTGGTCCTTGGAGAGGAAAGCTTCCAAAGTTGGGTTACTAAGAAACCACCTTTTATGCTAGGTGATGCACCTTGCTCCTCCTCTGTACCATGGACTCCTGCCAATCTCTGCCTTTCTAGGGTGAGGCCCAGGGAGGAGTGTCTGAGGTGTGGTCTGCCTTAGAGGCAGGTAGCTCTTGACCAGGAGGTGTGTTTTTTTTATTAAAAGGATATTATAATAAGCAAAGTTCACCCAAAGGTCTCGATTTCTTCATTAAAGCTGAGACAGCAGTTGTGATCCATCTTCCTCAACAGCAGGCATGTGGCTTATCCTAGCAGCTCGGGCTCCCCAAAGTATAGGAGAATAGCACAGTACACTTTGTACCACACATTCTTCCACCCCAGGATGTCTGCACCTTTGTGTCCATAGGAGCCACATTCCATTCCAGGGATCAGCAACTGCCTCTCGGGTAGGCCGCTGCAGACTCTTGTCAAGATGTTAGCCTAAGTTTTGGGGTACCTTATTTTCCAAGTTTCTGATGACAAGGTTGAGACAACACTTTTCTTCTGGCCGACTCTTACAACTGCCTTCCCTCATGCATCTGAAAAAAATCCCACTAATATGGTAGAAGTACAGTATTTTAGTCATTATCAAATTTGTATGAATGTCTATGCCAATGCAGATGTCAATATTGTATAGAGAGAAGTACAAGGGAGAGCAGTGTAAGGCCAGGGTTGGAGGGGTGTTTGCAGGTAGCTTTGCACCATTGCGATTAATTCCAAAGTGTTGCTGAGCGTATCACAAGGAAATTCAGATTGCTGTTCCTCCTTTGCAGCTAGAATGAGTTTTCAAAAGCTCTGGAGCGGAGCTATCGTTCTCTCTCTTTTCATGAGAACAAAAGTAAAACTACGAGAACAGGCAATGATTTATGCAGAGAGAAGATTTTTCTGAGCTGCCTTTGAATTTCAGTACCTTCCTATCCCCAAACGTATACCCAAAGTGAATCGTAGTTTATTCCTTCTCACACAAGTTTCTTGTAGCTTGTTTTGTGGCATGTTCCTCAGGAAGAAAAAAGTACCTCTTTGATCTGATAGAACTTCCCCACCTATGAATTATATATAAGCAAAATTGTACTTTCTCCTTCAGAAGAAATTTTTGCTAATGGAAAAGTCAGGTTTCATTTGTAAAATTAAGTAATTCCAGTATAAGAAAAGGTTGTATTAGACCTCAAGGGCACAAAACGCAAGTGGTTCGTCTTCAATTCCCAAATACTCTAATTAAAGGTAAGGCTGGAATTGTTTTCTTACATGCATTGTCACATAATTGCATATAAGTTATTCTACCTACAGTTTATGACTGCTCTGTACATTGGCTTGCAAGAAGCTCCCTTTCAGCAGTTCCTGTGGTTTTTGAACAGCTGCCGTACTCAGAGCACATGGATTTTTAATAATAGTGGGACTTTAGGTACTGCCGTTCCAGTGAGCCACTTTTGCTAACATCTGATGTAATGTGCTACAAAAATTTTGCTCCAGAAATTTTTAAGTGTCAGGCTTTAGACTAATATCTTTATTTTTAGGAATAGTTGATGGATAATTGTGTTAATTTGAACAGTGATATCATTTAATAATATTGCATGCATCGATCTTAAAAATGTAGTAATTTAATGATTTTGCCTTGAATTTTTGTATGCATCTTTAAAATATCCATTATCTTAATAGTGCATGGTGCCCACACTTCCTACTTCATTAACCTGTTTTATTCCTTCTAGTTAGAACAGTGAAGCTCCTGGGTTTGTGTTGTCTATTCTGGAAGATGATACAAGGAAAATGGGCAGAACAAGACAGATTCTAGACACAGTTGTGAGCTAGAATGTTCTCTGGTGGAACATCAGCTTCTGGTTGATACAGCTACATTGCTGACTCTCAGGGGTTCAGAAGCTTAGAAGTGTGATATGTTTGCTTGTGAATGTTTTTGATTGCCTCTCAACCTATATTTAAACACACATTCAGGGGTCTAATCATTTTCCCTATGGTGGTCTGACAGCATGGTTACTTTTAGACACTTCTCTCAACCTTCAGTAATTTTCTCTGGAACTGGTCTGTTCACAGTGGCTTGTAATTGCTATCTATTACTTTTATGTACTACTCTAATTTCTTCACTTATGGCTTGTATTTCTGAAATCTGGACTCATTTACAACATATCAAGCTTACAGCTATAATCCCAAGAGTTTCCCTGTTTCACACTAGTCTAAAAATACCAGCCAACAGATAACACATGCACCCACAACTCGAAAGCAAGAAACTTGGAAGTCAGTTCTGGTGCAGTATGTGAGTCACACCAGACTGTGGGGCTGTTTGCTGTCCCAGAGATGTCGCAGCCTCTGCGAAGAGCAGGATAAATCCTGCTTTTTTTTTGTGCAGTTGCCTTAGGACTGGGTTCATTTTCAGATACTAACAGCATAGTCTGGACACACTATTTTATAATAATAGGCCAGGCTGATGGTACATGCAAGAATTTGTATTGTGTGTAGTTTGGTGTGTAAATATGTTTCAAGAGGCCTTGCTTCTGAAAATAAAAATCATTTGGGTGTGAAAATTCATGGTATAAATAATAATGCTGTTATTTGTCATTAGCACACCTCTAGTTTTATTCTGTTGAAGTTTTAGTTACTTTTTTCATTGTGCAAGCCATAGGCTTTTGTTCTCAGTTTCATACCCTCCAACAGGTATTGCAGTCAGACAGACCCATCACCTTATACACTGGGTTCCTCCATCTTTCAGAAACCTCCTAAGAACCTCTCTTCTACACTCTTCTTTCCTCTACAGATCGTGTGTCTCTCTTACTTTATTCTTTGAATAACTGAGTTGTGCACTCTTCTCTGAGATCTGATCCTAAGCTCAGGGGGGTTAATGTGAGAGGGAATCTTTGCATTACTTTTGAGGCCGAAGGTCTCATTCTTGGTGGCTGTCTCCCTAATCCACCATTTCAAGTGGCTCACCTCTTGCTAGAAGAGCAATACACAGCCGTGTCAACTCACATGTAGACATGCCCCTAGAACTTGTGTGTTTGCTGGAACTAAGCCTCTGAAGCACATCTCTGGACTTCTTAATAGGGTTAATGATTCCTTTAATACTACAATGATCCTCAAATGAGCAGTAGTTAGCAGTTAAGTGAGCCATATCCTGAGCAGCAGTATTTTGATTCACCCATGGAGAGCTGTGTGAATGGTAGTACGTATAGGCTGAGCTGCAGCTATACAGTGCCCTTAACAAGTGGCTCTGCATGGGTTTGGCCAAATGTCTTACCGCGACCATTTTATACCTGTGAAAATTTCTTAGCCCACAAAGTCACTTTTTTAAAGGACAGGGAAGGTCTCAAAATTATGATAGAGGAAAAAACACAAATCCGTTGATTTCAGCTAAGTTTTTCTATTCCTGTTTCTCTTCATTTAGAATAGAACTCCAAGGTGCAAAATCCATTTGTGCAATGTGGAGGGGCAAAGCATGAGAACTAACTGGAAAAAAAAAGTTTACTGAAACCTGCAAATAGAGAGGGACAAAGTCCAAGAGCCTTTTGTTGTCTCACAACAGTATTGCCTGCATTTGTCATCACATTGTCCACTGTCTACAGTATTTACTGTCCAAATACACTGAATCTGAATATGCCTGCCTCCTTTAAGCCTTCCACTTTCAGGTGGAAGTGACGTCCCTCTTGACAGCTAGTGAATAATAATTCTATTTTCTTTAAGCTGTGAGTTTCCAGCAAACCATTTATCTTTGTATCACACGTATTTGCTTAACATGCATGCATTTAAATTACCAGTTCCAACAATTTGAAAAGTTCTTTTCAAAGTTCAGTACTTTTTCAGTTTCTTATAATTAAAAAATATAATTTGTCAGAAACCCAAACAGTTATTGAACCTCATGCTGCATTTCATTTTGCACTGTAATCAGCAACTGTACTGAAGTCAGCTTCATCATATGGTGTTTCATCCAGACAAACTATGAAATTACATTGGTAAGGACTTACCTCCGCTCAGTCTTCATCAGCTGCATGAAAAGATATGTTTATGGCAACATGTAATATTTATTAATGAAAATTCTATGTCTGCACATAAAAAAACAAACAAACAAACAAAAAAAACCCAACTTTCTTATTTTATGGCTAGATTATTGGTCTTTTTATATCAAAATAATTTGGAATGCAGGAGAAAAGGGATCCAATAGATCAACTGTAGTCATCCATAGTCACAAGGAACTAATTGTTGAGATATCCAGTTCAGAAAAGTTGCTAGCACAATCAGTAGACACCCTGAGCCCCTGAAGGTTCTTCAGCACTTTGGAACTAATTTAAGACATGTTGCCTCTGAATACACCCAGGAAAAAGGGGGATCATCATCTACTGTTGGAGAGGGCAACAGATTTCAAAAGGAGTGGGTATGATTCTCAAGCATTCAGCCCAAAGTCTTTGAAGACAACAACCAGCTGCATATGAAAAACATCTCAAGCAAATATAAAGAACCTTGAAACTACCATTGCAAAAGATCTGAAACTTCTAACTTTCTTTTCCAGCTGCTAGATCCTACTTGTCATTGAAGCTTCCTAGTTTCAGTGGAAACTTCCTGAATTTTTCTTGTGACTTTTTCTTCTATAAGTTCATTTATTTTTCTGTGTGTTCATCAGCTAAACTCACATTTCTTCATGTGGTGGGTCACCCATCACCTGGAGTATCATGGAACTGATCAGTAGCAGCTACGTATGGTGACAGGGGATAAACAGAAAGAGCAAATGATGTCATCAAAAGCTAGCAACAATCTGTGCTTTCTAAAGCTTCTTGCAGTAGTATACTAAGGTGTGTAACTAACACATTCATATTATCTTAAACACCTGTTTAGAATTCCAACTAAAATAGATGCTTGGTAAAGGAAGACTAAATTACACGTAATACTTCAGCATGTATAAATAAAAGAAGCAACAAAATGGAAATGTATTCATAGACATTCATTAGATAAAGGGCATTCTGCAGACAAGAACATCCTGTAGGACCAATGACAATATGCTCTATAACACAATTTACTACTGGTACAGAACCAGGGAACTATAGGCCAGTCA
>NW_008629127.1:0-4499 GCF_000691845.1 Merops nubicus
TCCTTCAGATGCTGCCAGTATCTCTTTCTTGGTGGCTGTCTAGTTGACCTCGCATCCTTTGTGTCCAAAATCCTAGAGGTCGGCCTTGGTGTCCCAATCCAGTGTCGGGGGCGGGGGGGTTGATGTGATCCCAAGAGCGAGATTAAGACACAGATGAGGTCAAATGCCATATACTTAACACAACTTCTATTACAAAAAGAGGAAAATAGTAGAAAATAGTGGCAATTTCACAGAATGAAAATAAAAGGCAAAAATCAAGCCAGTGGTTGGTAAAGAATCACAAGAGCAGTTGTGACCATGAATCCTCGGCATGCTGTCAGTCTGGAGTCGCCTCAGCTTTAGTGGTGGGTGAAGAAGCAGGAGCGAGGTGGAAAGCAGGTGGGCAAGTGGCGAGCAGGCGGAAAACGAGAGAGAGAAAGAGAGGCCTGGGCAGTGTCTGCACCTGTTTAAACACGTTCTGGGACAGGTACTGACGTCATGGCTCCTCTCCAGGTTGGCACAGGCACATGAGTGCCACGCCAATGTTGCATGTTCGATATGTGCCTGCACGACTCCAGGTGGAGGGACTGCCGGGCCCTGGGCATGGGGACTGTCCAGTGCAGATGCTCACGCTCCACCTCCCCAGCTGGGTGGGACGGGCTGGCAGTGCGCCTGGTGCTTTTGGGACAGCCTCTGACTTGCACATGCGCTTGGCTCTTCAGTCATGCTCCTGACAATGTGCTTCATGGCCCAGGCCAGCTCCGCCCCACTCACACAGCTCTTTCACACGGAGTCCTCCACCCAAGGCTGTCTTTGAGACAGACACTCCATGGTTTAGTCTCTCACACTTGAGTCTCCCCAGGTGCTCTCTGCCAGAGGCTCCAGGTAGGACCATTCTTCCTGGCTGAAGTGTAGAGAATGTTTTTAATATCTTGTCCTGCCCAGACTGGCCTGAGGGCTACTGCATGCACAATCTCCCCTTTAATTTGTTCAAAGGCTTGCTGCTGCTCAGGGCCCCATTTAAAATTGTTCTTCTTCTGAGTCACTTGGTAGAGAGGGCTCACAATCAGACGGTAGGCTGGGATGTGCATTCTCCAGAAACCCACAGTGCCCAGGAAAGCCTGTCTTTCCTTCTTGGAGGTTGGCGGGGACATAGCTCATATCTTGTTTATTACATCCATTGGGATCTGGAGATGCCCATCTTGCCATTTTATTCCCAAAAACTGGACCTCTCATGCAGGTCCCTTAACCTTACTTTGTTTTATGGCAAAGCCAGTATTCAGGAGAATTTCAATGATTTTCTTCCCTTTCTCAAAAAACATATTCTGCCGTGTTGCCCCCCCAAAATGATGTTGACATTGATGAAGTTGCATCAGCTGAGGAGCCATCATTGATTACTGAACTTCCTGACTGATGGTATAGAAGGACTTCTCTCACTGTGGACATTGTGAATCTACCAGTGAAAAGGATGAATAAATTAGATACTATGAAAGCTTTATCTGACCCTCCCCATTTCAGTTATCCTTTGCTCCTGCAGTTCTCTCTCTGTCTCATGTTGGTACTGGAAATCCCACAGCTCTGACTGGTGTGAAGTGCCTTAAATTTTCTGTAAAGCCTCTAAAACCAGAAAGAAATTGCTGAAATATTTGTGTATTTTCCTGTCCTTTATAAAACTCTGTTTAGTTACATTACCATTCCCCTAAGATTCAATTAGCACCACTATCACAAAACTTCTTCTGCTGTGAATCCGAGGCAAATATTGCAACATTACATTCACATCATTTTTCAAGTCTAATTCTGGCCATGCAATCTTCTATTTGTAAAAACAGTATAACATCAGATAAAAGACTGTTCTATTCTCAGTAAAATCTCTGTCCTTTCATTTGCCTTTAATAATAAATTAGGTCTGGCCATGGTTGAGGAGGTAGTCAATTATCAGATGCTAAATACCTATCCCAAGGACATCACATGTGTGAAATGGAAGCTGACTGAGCATGTTGCTCACACAGTCTAGTTCTGTAATTGCTCAGCTCTTTTGGCTAACATTCACATTCTTGCTGATTTATCGACTCAGTGACAATATCTACCTCCATTTTTCAGCTGGACTCCAAGGGCACCCCAGCCTACTTGGGTGACAAGGTGGTCCTATTTTGAAAACTTAATCTGTTGGAAGCCTTCCTGCCTTTCCAGCCACAAAACAATTAAATTCATAGGTTTGTCTTCTCCCTTGTATCCAGCTTTGCTGCAAATGAGAAATTAATCTAGATCCATCCCTCCTGCAAAACTGATTTCAATCAAGAAGTGATTTGTGGCTATGTGTAAGCAGCATCAGGTGGGGAAGGGATTCACAGTTTTCATCCTGTTCCACATATGAGAGAGCACGACATGAACATCAGCCTCATGTGCTGATCCACAGCAGGCAAACACAGCTTCACACAGCTGTTCTTTTGTGAAATGTTCACACTTCAAGTACGCTTTCTGGTTGTCTTTATTCTGATTCTAGGATGACACCATCCTTTTGGGTGGAAGCTGGAGAAAAGTTACACAGCCACAAGCATAGTCTTGGCAGGCTTCCCCAGCAGGTTTTTTTTTTGTATTTTTTTGTGTTTGGTTTGTTTGTTTGTTTGTTTTTGGTTTTTTTTTGTTGTTGTTGTTTGTTTGTTTGCTTGTTTTTTTTTTTTTAAATTTGTTTTCTTTCATTGCTGTTGTTGTCATTGTTTTGTTAATTCAAACAGATAACTTGAGGGTGGAGGCATACCTTAGAAGTGCTTCTAGTCTCTCAATTTTTACCCCTTCCTGAGTCCCCACCTCATCTCCAGTCAATAAAGGGAAGTTCATTAGGTCATTATGCTGGATTTAGCTGAGGGAGACTTCAATTTTTTCATAGTACTTAATATGGGGCTGTGGTTTGGATTTGTGCTGGAAACTGTGGAGTGAGCGAGTGGCTATGTTCAGCTTGCTGGGGTTAAACCATGACAGTCGTGCAATTTCTTTTTCATGATAGATCAAAATGAAACTCCTATTCTGTCTTTTTTTCTAAGGTAGCAAATATTATAGTGTGAGGTGGAAGTCTGCATAAGAGCATGTCGTCTGCATAAAAGCATGTCATCCTCATGTTCTGGTAAAATTATAATCCTCTTTTGATTTTGTGGGAGTTTAACCGTTTATTTCAATAGAGTATTAGTTCTTAAACTTCATCCCTTGCACTAAAAAATTAATTTTCTCAAATTAGTTATTTAATTTCTCTTGGTGTGTTACATTTTAAGAAAAAGAGGGAAGTCAGCAGATGCATCAGGAGCTTGTCTGAGGATACAGAGTTTTACTTATGATTCATATAATGGTAAATGAAATTATGCTGTCTTTCCTTATTCTCCTTAATCCTATTTCAAAGTGGTAACCTAGACCAGACAGTAGAAAGCTTAATAATGCAGGATCACATTTACATCTTTCTAATATTCTTATACTTTTATTTTTAGGTTACATCTGTGTTTTATAAAATTTATATCATCCAAGAATTTAAGTGTAAGCTTAATCTTAAGCCTGTGTTCTACTACTTCATTAATACACAAAACATGAGCTTATGATTAATAATTCCTGAACCAAATGAGAGCTTAGAGTATGCATAAGAATTTTTCCAAACTGCAGTATACCTCTCAAAAATCGGACTTTTCAAAATTTTACAGAAAACCTGGTTGAAATTTTTCAGCTTTTGTTTAGGCTTCAAATTCACCTTCTGCATTAAGGTGCAGAAGTACACCTCATAGCACTTCTAGCCTTAATAGTTCCTCCCAAGTCAGTAGTCTCTGCAAATTAATTAACGTGCTGTTCTTTCTGTCTTCTAAGTCTTTAGTGGAGGAACAGAATATATCTCAACCTCCTTCTCTGGCAATAAACCAGCAGTCATTTAATCCTCAGTCACTATTTTGCAGCTCATCACTTCCCTTTGTTTACTATCTTCCACCAGTGGTTATTCGACATAACATTCATATTCAAGCCAATTTAAATTAATTTTGAGAGAAGAGCTTTTACAGAATGAAGTGTCAAATGTTTTCCTTAATTAATTAGAAATGCATATCTTATGCTTCTCTTTCATCCACTAATTTTATAATTCTATCAAAGAAGCAATCAAGTTTATCTGGCAAATCTTTATTAAATAATTTTGCCGCTTAGCTCTAAAAATATGAGAATGAATCCCAAAGCTCTTTCTCACATACATTTTTCCTCATCCAGAGTGGAATCAGTAAATGTTACAAAACAAGTGAAAGCAGCAAGAGAAAAAATCCATCACAGATCTACAGGGTTCTATTATTACAGTTGTAAGAAACTATTCACTGATACAAGCAAACAATCAAAAAGAATGTGGATAACTTAATAATTAGGACTTTCTTCTTTGATTCTGGAGATGTTGTGCTAAGAAATTCTCAGCTGATCCCTGTTAAATCAGTCATTCTGCATCCTACCTTTTCTTCTTTAAATTTAAAGTCCTTAGAAGTACTTCTGTTACCTCATAGAATCATAGA
>NW_008629128.1:0-1547 GCF_000691845.1 Merops nubicus
TCTTCCCTCCTTCCCACCTTCCCTCCTGCTATTCTTCCTTCTCTCCTTCCTGGCTTTCCTCCTTCCCACCTTTGCTTCTTCCTTTCTTCCCACCTCCCCTCCTTCCTTCACTCCCTTCCTTCGTTCACTTCCTTCCTTCCCTCCTTCCTTCCTTCCTTCCTTCCTTCCTTCCTTCCTTCCTTCCTTCCTTCCTTCCTTCCTCCCCACCTTCTCTCCTTCCCTTCTTCCCTTCTCTCCTTTCCTCCTTCCCTTCTTCCTTCTCTCCTTCCCTTCTTCCCTTCTCTCCTTTCCTCCTTCCCTTCTTCCTTCCCACCTTCCCTGCTTCCCTTCTTCCCTCTTTCTCTCCTTCCCTCCCTCCCTCCCTGCTCCGACAAACAATCAGAATAAAAGCAAATTATTCCTGCTATTCCCTCCCCAGATGGCCGATAAGCGCCGGGGCCCGACAAGGAACCGATAACGCCTCTAATTTTCCTGGAAGGCCTAAAAATGCCATTTCTACGCAAAACAGGGCGAGCTCTCCTCCTCCCCGGCCAGCTCTTGATAAACCTCGGGCTTTTTTTTCTTCCCCTTCTTCTTTTTTCTTTGACCTTCTCTCTTTTTTTTTTATTTTCTCTTTTTTTTTTCCCTTTCTCCCTTTCGCTTCGCGAGGGGAAATGGCCCCGGAGCTACAAACCACGCTCAATAAAGCAAAATCATATTTTAGTCAAAATAGGCAGGCTGGCGCTCGCAGCCAACTTTCAAATTAGCATTTTGAGGGCAAATATGCAGCAATTTGAGATAATGAGGCCTGATTATTCAATCCAATGAATGTTAAATAGGCGGCGAGGGCGCCCGAGCCTTATCTCCCCCGCTTTCGATTTAGTTGAGTTGAGTTTAGTTTTAATCGTTTCCCATTTGAACTCTTTATTTGTCTTGGCTCCAACCCCCCCCTCCCTCCCTCCATCTCCCTCCCTCCATTCCCCAGGCGGCCCAGTTGGGATTTGGAAGTGGGAAATCGCCCCCACGGATCCATCGTCCCCTTTGTGAGTTGTTTTCAGGGGGCGTTTTGCAGCTTGACCCTCCCAAAAATCGGATTGTGGGGAGGTTTGGGGGCTGCTGCCTCTCTCAAACTGGAGGTGGGAATGTTTGTAGGGATGTGCAGCGCTGGTTTCATGGAATCGTGGGATGGGTTGGGTTGGAAAAGGGCTTAAAGATTGTCCAGGTCCTGCCCCCACCCATGGGGGGTGGGATGTGAAAGTGGGAACAAGAGTTGAAGGAAAAGTTCAAGCGAAAATAGAAGGGAAAGGGAAAGGAAAGCGTGGCCAAAAATGAAAGTGGAAGGAAAAAGGGAAGGAAAAAGTAAAGGAAAAATGAAAATGGGAGGAAAAGTGAAAGAAAAAAGTGAAGGAAAAGTGAAAGAAAAAGTGAAGGAAAAGTGAAAGAAAAAATTAAAGGAAAAATGAAAGGAAAAATTCAAGTGGAAGGAAAAGTGAAAGAAAAAAGTGAAGGAAAAGTGAAAGAAAAAGTGAAGGAAAAATGAAAGAAAAAATTAAAGGAAAAATGAAAGG
>NW_008629128.1:1708-2147 GCF_000691845.1 Merops nubicus
TGGAAGGAAAAGTGAAAGAAAAAAGTGAAGGAAAAGTGAAAGAAAAAAGTAAAGGAAAAATGAAAGAAAAAAGTAAAGGAAAAATGGAAGGAAAAATGAAAGTTGAGGGAAAAATGAAAGAAAAAAGGTAAAGGAAAAATGAAAGGAAAAATTCAAGTGGAAGGAAAAATGAAAGAAAAAAGTGAAGGAAAAATGGAAGGAAAAATGAAAGTTGAAGGAAAAATTAAAGGGGAAACAAAAGGTGGAGCAAAAATAAAGTATAAATGAAAATTAAAGGAAAAATTAAAGTCAATGGAAATACTCAAGTTGACGCGAGTGTTAAAGTTGAAGGAAAAATGAAAGGAAATATTAAAGTTCAGGCAAAAAATAAAGGGAAAATTAAAGGGAAATTGAGGCCAGCTCAGGCTGGTGTGAAGGGTGCCCGTGACCAAGCCTTCAT
>NW_008629129.1:0-3268 GCF_000691845.1 Merops nubicus
GGGCTACCACACTGCAGCCAGGGGCACCCCGCTACCACCATGGTCACCAGTGTCACTGTGCAACAGTCAAGGGCTACCTGTGCTGTGTCCAGGGCAACCCATGTGGCTGCCAGTGTCCAAGCTGCTGGCAGGATGGAGATGTCACAGCCTGAGGCCACCACCCTGCTCAGGTCACCTCTCCTCTCCTGCTGATGCACACCTTGCTGCTTCTGAGACAAACAACCTTTCCACAGCCAGACCCACTGGTGCAGGCAGATCATAGAATCATGGAATAGTTTGGGTTGGAAGGGAACTTAAAGATCACCTGTCATGACAGGATGAGAGGAAATGGCTTCAAATTGCACCAGAGAAGGTTTAAGTTGGACATGAGGAACAATTTCTTGCCCTTGAGGGTTGCCCAGGGCTGTGCCAGGCTGCCCAGGGCAGTGGTGGAGTCCCCACCCCTGGAGGGGTTTCCAAGCTGTGGAGATGTGGGGTGAGGGACACGGGGCAGTGGGGACCTGGCAGGGCTGGGGAACGGTTGGACTCAATGATCTGAAAGGTCTTTTCTAACCTAAATGATTCTATGGTCTCATTCCAACCCCTTGCCATGGGCAGGGACACCTTCCACTAGACCAGGTTGCTTAAAGTCCCCGTCCAACCTGGCCTGATGGAACAGCAGAAGCTGCTGCATTCTCTGGGGAGGCCACAGCACCTCAACACAGCCACAGCTCTTGGACCTACAGCATGAACGAGGAGCTCCACGGGCAGCTTGCCGGGGACCTGTGTTGAGAGCAGGCTGCTGATGTGGCAGGGGAAGGTCGGGCGGCTGCCGCACACCCGTTGGCTGGTGTGAGAAAAGGGAAGTGAAGACTGGTGGGGCTGAAGCTCTTGCTCTCCTCACTCAAGAGAGGAGCCTCCCAGAGATGTCCTGGGACGGGAGGAGGCCAAGCCCCATCACCCCTCCCTCCTTAGGGACAGCAGGAAGGAGAGGGAACCCCCAATGACTGCCCAGGGAGTTCCCCCCAGGCGCCAGGACCATCTCCCGCCTTAGCGCCGATGTGGCTCCATGGCTACCGGTGCCATGACAACTCTGACATCATCTCTGCTTCCACTGCGGGGAAAGTGGCAGCCAGGAGCACGCACGCCCTGCTGGCACCCCCCAGGCCCTCATTCTGGGGTGCTGGGGGCTCCTGGGGGCTCCAGCCCCAGCTCTGCTCCCTCCCCCCAGCCCCCCGTGCCCGTGCTGGGAGCGGTGCCGCTGCGGTCGCCCGGGCAGCCTGTGGCACAGGGGGGTGAAGCCTTTACGTGCCCTAAGGAAGCACAGGGCTCCCAGCTCCAGCTCCTCCTGGCCCTTCTCAGTCTGGTCTTTCCAGCAGGTGGGATCGGGGTTTAACTGTTGAAGCTCATGAGGATGTCACTCAGTGTTTTCTCAATTACAGGTGAGTCATCATCTCTCCAGATCTATTTCTGACTCGCAGCAGGAAAAGCAGAGCTCAGTCTCGTTTCTCAATGTCACCAGCTCGGTAGAAATCCCATTTTACTATCCAAAAAAGAAACGGCTACAAAGAGAAGGCTGGGTTGGTCTCTCCTGCTTTCCTCTGGCAGGATGGCTCCTGGGGTTGGCCATGGATGGCACCCCGGTGTCAAGAGCTTCGCCAGCTCAGCCCCGAGTTGCAGGTTAAGAACAAACACTGTATTAACTTGAAATAAATCACCACCAGTGAGATTTTTCAAACTGTTTCAGCAGTTTAGAAGCAGCTGTTTTAGTGTCCTTAAAAATCATCCTCATCCTTTGAGGATAAACCATTGTGTGTCATAGAACCATGGACTGGTTTGGGTGACCTTAAAGATCATCGAGTCCAACCCCCCTGCAGGGACATCTGCAGCTAGAGCAGGGTGCTCAGAGACACCTCCAACCTCCCCTGGGATGGTTCCAGGGATGGGGCAGCGACCACCTCTCTGGGCAGCCTGGGCCAGGGGCTCAGCACCCTCCCAGTGAAGAATTTCTTCCTAGTCCCTAATCTAAATCTAGCATTTTTCAGTTTAAAACCATTACCCCTCACCCTGTCACCACACTCCCTGATGCAGGGTCCCTCCCCAGCTCCCCTGAAGGCCCCAGCCCAGAGCTGGGTCTGACAGCAGGGGCAGCCTGGTGCCAGGGAGCTGCCTGTCTGGCTGGGCTCAGCACCCTCACACCTCTCCCTGCAAGCTGGTGTCCCCAGCAGCCATCACCCCCACTGGCCTGGCACTGGGAGCAGCTCAGCACCCCAGGAAACCAGCACCCCGTGGGGCTGGGGGTATGTGCAGGAGGCAGCGTGCTCCCAGGGCTGCTGCATCAGCACCTCCCAGGCCTCTGAGCTGAGGAGAAAACACACTTCAATCCTCCCCCTTTCCAAAACATCTCACCCAGCTCATCTGTCTCAACTGGGACAGGCCTATTTTGGACAATGCAAAGCACAAGGGACCAAGATACCACCTGATTTTTTTAAATGCTACCACAGAACAAATCATAACCCTTTCCAGACACGTAGATGGTTTCTACACCTCAGGGCAAGGCTGTTGTGCACCAGGCAAGCTCCCCACTGAAGTCCCTGCTTCTGAACTTCTCCTCTTTCTCCCAGGCTCAGCTCTCCAGCTTCTGCTGTGTGCAGCAGGTTTCTACAGCCATTTTTCACAGCATGTTGGGCTGGCTTTTTTCCCCTGCCAGGCACAGATAAAGCACAGGAGCTTTATCCAGTAGTATCTCCAGACTACACACAAACTGTATTTCTGTTTCACATCCCATTGCTGTACATGAGGTAAGAGAAACACAGAGCAGCCAATAGCAGGGAAGGATTTTGCATCTTGAACGTTTTCCCCATCATATGGGGGAAGAGAGCAACGTTTGGAAATGGCACTTTCCAGAGCATTTGTTCCATTGGAACAAACTCTGTTTCTCATTCTCCCTGGATTTCAGTGACAGGGAGCAAACAGAGCAGCACACAGACAAGTGCCTGAGATCTGTCTGTGTTTTGATCTTACAGGATTTTAACTCAGGGTAGTGGAAAACATGGGCTGGTCTCCTGCTTCTTGTAGAATTGCAGAATTGCTCTTGTTGAAGAGAACTTTCAGATCCTTGAGTCCAACCATCCCCCAGCACTGCCAGGTCCCCACTGCCCCGTGTCCCTCACACCACATCTCCACGGCTTGGAAACCCCTCCAGGGGTGGGGACTCCACCACTGCCCTGGGCAGCCTGGCCACTGTTTAACAGCCCTTTCAGTGAAAAAGCTTTTCTGTGTCCAACCT
>NW_008629130.1:0-6508 GCF_000691845.1 Merops nubicus
AAATAATTTATAAATGTGCAATGAGGAACATAATCTGCCTAATAAAAAGAAAAAAGGTATTAATTTTAGACGTATTAATTTTTGGTTGATTTTATGACATGCTTGCAAAGAGTATCAAAACACTACTTTGGAGGGACTTTCTTCCCATGAGTTTGCAAAGCAGCAAGCACAATAGGGCTTTGATTTCACTGTGACATCTTTGAGAGCCTTGTGACAGCAGAAAATACTACAGGAAGCAACAATACACCAAGTCTTTAACCATTCCATCCTAGAGGAATGGTTAGGGAAGAACAATTTTATTTTACAACGTACTTGCTTTCTTATGAACTCAGGAACCATACAGCCAGTGAAAGAAAGGAATAAAGTGTGAAAAAAGAGGTAAAGAAAGAGACTA
The DNA here is from genome assembly GCF_000691845.1 of Merops nubicus. NCBI lineage: Eukaryota > Metazoa > Chordata > Aves > Coraciiformes > Meropidae > Merops > Merops nubicus. Next base: position 395 of record NW_008629130.1, read on the forward strand.
GAAAATATATAAACGCAGGACCACTATAGCAGGGAAAAACAGGGCCACTATATAAGGCAGGCTACAAAAGGTATTGCTTTCTTCTACCTAGCTGTGAACGAGGCTAGAGGTCTCAAATGACCCCGACTTCAGTTTCATGACAGATCCCAATACACTGTTATGTTGCAGGAAACCAACAGGTGGCATGACATGCTTACGTGGAGAGACAGCATTCCTTGACAAAATGGAATTCCTCGGCTCCACAGACAAGCACAGTTAACTGTGAGCTAGCAGCTGCCTTTACGAAACCTCCAGCATAAATTAGAGTCACTCTTAATAGGGGTAAACACATGCTTGGTCTTATCCCAACTTGGCTGATCTCTATAGACGTACTGAGATGACCTCTCAACCTGGCAGAGAAGTAGTGATTTATTTGAAAACCTGGTTTTAGACATTTGACCACAGTACTGAAAAGCGGAACATAGCAGATCAGTATTGGATGGAAGGTGGGAAGGAAGGAAAAGGGTATCACCCACTTTTGTCTCAAACTCATGCCTTAAAGTATGCTCATATTTTGCTGAATGCCACAAAGATGTGAATGACTTTCATCAGCAGCCATTTTCAAGAAAATTAAAAGTAGTAATTTAACTAGTCCCAATAAAGATGACAAACACTATCTAATTACTCTGAGCTAATACACCATTTTAATTTATTTTTATAAAAGTATCTCATTACAAAGAATTTCCAGTGCAAATATAAGGAGTCTGTTTTCCAAGGGTTTTTTTCTTGTCAATAATAAAGAGAATTTGTGAAACAAAAATGGAACTGGTAGGATAAGGATTTTTTTTTGGCTTTAGGCTTCTTTTGCCTACTAACTGAATATTCATAATAATAATGATATAAAAAATCATCAGGAGTCTGACTTTAAGTTTGTGACACACAACTTTTAGTATGATGTGGAAGTGAAAAATGTTTTTCTAGTATGTAAACAAAAAGTAAAGCATGAAGGGGAAAAAAAAAAGAGTAACACTTTGTAACATGTAGAAGAAAATTAAGTCAGCCATACACTGGCAACTGGCTCTCAAGGCTCTGGAAATCCAATTAGACTGAAGAAAAGTTTAATTTGTTTCATCTCTGAATTCCACTTTTCACGGGAGAAAAAAACCCAGTATTTGGATGTTACCAGTAATGGAATATCCTGCGTAGTATCAGGATATGCTGTACATCTGCTTCGTCGAAACAAATTTGTAGAGATCAATGGTTCAAAAATATAAATGATCTGCTATTTTTGGCAGCCACACACATTCCTTCAAATACTTTCAGCTGCTGAAGAGGAAGTTAAAGAGGGACTGTAATTCAGATAACCCAATCCTTTTTGACTCATGGTTTGCGAAACAGTAAAATTTAAATGACTCTGCTTTCCAAATTACCTCTCTCTTCTAGACATCTCTACTAGATTTAGTATAGTTTTTATATAGTATTAGTTTTAGATTTTTTTAATATTACATCTCTCTACTAGACATTTCTAAATATAAGAATAAACAAAAAATTATCTAGTACCTATGTTAGCAAAAATTGCTGCAACCCATTTGTGCCATTTTAAAATTTAATAAATAACACAAGTGATTCAGCTATAATCAACAGTGAGACTTTGAACTTCACAAGTACTCATTCTGGACATTTTAGCAGCCTATTTACATATCAGATGCTATTAACATAGTACGCCAAATTATTGCAGTATTAAGGAGAACAAGGAGAACAGTGATCTTGTATTTCAGTTGGCCGTCCAATACCAATAACCTTTAACAAGAAAATGAAAGGGAATTTTGTTTATTTAATAGAAATAGTGGATCTTAAGAAGATATAAAGCATTTCAGAATGCATTTCTCCTGTTCTCATATAAGAGAGATTCTCACTTCTCACTTGAATTTACTTAATCTTTTGGTTTTCACTTAATGTTAAATTGCAAGGTCGAAAGTAGGGTGCAACTGGATCAAAAATGTAAATGAACATCAGATAATTCTTATGCATTTAGGCTTAATTGAGTGTAATCGATATGTCTGGTGTGCAGCCAAATTCAACTGTTGTGACAAGCGCCTAATGTATGGACATTATTTTTGGACTACTGAATGCCAGAAAATAATGAGCTGGCATCAGCTTTGGTGAATCAGACCTTGAATTTTCATCTAAGAGCAGTTTTGAATTATTACTGAAGATAAGGTGTAAATGTGCAAGAGAATTTTATCCATGTTTCTCCCATGAATCATAAATGAGGAAAAAAATTACAGTCTAAATTGCACTTAAAAGGAATAAAGTCTTTTCATGCCATACATGATTTATCAAAATGATCTCATTTTAAGAGTACTGTGATGTATCTTGATTAATAACATTAGTAAGCATGATGAATGGCCTCTTTAATGGTAACACAGAATTTATTGGCAAAATCCCTACTTCTACCAAAAAGGACGGGAAGTAAAACACACATAAGGAAAGAACATTTAAGCTTGCAAGAGAAGCTTAAATAAACTCTCTCCTATGTATTTTGCATTTAGATATATTTTAAAATTCCTAATTTGAGTTTAATCTCTAGTTTATTTTGAAAACAAGCACCAGGTTTTACCTGATGTAGCAGCTCCATTCACTACACACATTGCTGTTTCCTCCATAACAAGCTGAATTCTACAAGTACTGTAGGAGGATGTTGTATATTAAGGTCTTTCCAGAATATCAGCCCCAACCCCTTATGACCTTTTCCCAATATCCTCTTAATTTTGTTTTAATATCCTAAATGCTTCCCTTCTCCCATTACTCTATCTTACTCCATTGCCCGTCCCCCCTTTTTTTTTTTGAGCCTGCTCCAGCCTGCCCCAACTAATTTCCTTTTGGGCTGACAGATCAGAGGCCTTCCTACCACTGTTCCTTTTAGAGCTGTGAAGCCCTCCTCGTAATCCTGCTGCTTGTCCACAATTAATCTTTCCTGTTGCCACATTATTAACACTACCACCCACAGACAGAGGATGCCTGAGCACGGCTGGACACTCACTCCCTACTGGAGCATCAAAGTTGTCAATCACACACTAGTCAGAAAGTTGCCTGCTGTCAACATCAGAGGTTTTCGTCCTCTCCTACCCGCTGATCAAACATTTTTCTTCAGAAGATTAATTCCAAGTCCCCACCCATTTCCTCCCATAAAATTAGGTTTACTCAATGATCCCTCTTCCGTATGGAAAAGGAAGCAGTGTATAATAGAAATCCTTTCAAAACAAAAGTTCAGCAAAACTAAATATAAATCCCAGCTGTTATCAACCTCTCCCTCACCCTCCCTCCCCTCCCCAAGTTAAACACCTTAAAGAGCTTAGATTAGACCTAGTCACAAATGCCTTTCTTTGATCAAAGGCTCCAAGACTTTACACGAATATAATCACAAGGCAATGACTGTATCTAAGCAGCCTGAATTGATTTGTTCTACTGTAACATATAACATACAGAAACACCCATTATTTTTTTTGACTTCCAAGACCATTCTTTTTCAATCTGTATCACCCAAAAGCCAGAAATTTTAGCATCTTCTTAACACTACTTTTTCAAGCTCAGTAGAGAGGAAAAAAAAAAAAAAAAAAAAGGTACTTATTGCATGGTATTTGCCTTGAATCTTTTAAAAAATCATATTTCAGCTACCTACATTTAAAAGCAGAAGGATGCAAGAGATTCTGCTGCTCAGTTCAGTTTAATGAATTGAAGGAAAGCAGCTTCATTGTTACCACCTCTCCTGAATCAGATAGCCGATTCTAACATTTTCATCTCTGATGAGTTAAACATTACCACTTAAGTGTCTCAGTACCTTTCATTATGGTAGATAAGAGGATCTGTCCCTAAAGGAGCAGTTATACATTCTAGCAACAGAGCAGTGAATGGAAGGAATACTCATTGATACAATCCAAAATGAAATTATTCATTGTAAAATGTAATTCTAGGTTTTAAAATAAGAATAAATCAATTTCAAATGGCACAACAAAATAAATTCAAAGTTGCTAAATCATACTCATCCCTAAAATAGACACTTGAATTCTTTTTCTTCTCTCAGACTGGCAATAGTGAAAATAAGGTAACTGACAAAAGACCCCCAAAAGTATAAAACAATAAAGGAAAATATGCTGGCCTTGACTCCTGGTCTGAATTTGGGAGAGTAAGTCAAAGCAAGAAGCATACATTTTATCTTGCATTTCTTTACCAGAATCTTTACCCTCTTCACCGTCTGGGAACACACATACTACTTTGTTTTCATTTAGAGTATGCAAGATTCAATGGGCTTACACATTAATAAAACGAAGTGCCAGAAAACAAAGCAAAAACCGAAAACAAACTATAAATAAGCCTGTCATACGCCAAACTAGAAAACTCTGAAACTGGTGGGAGAGAATTTTGGGTTGTCATAGACAACTGTTCGTTGAAGTGTCACGTAAAGTGAATCACAAATGAACGTCTAGATGTTAGCAGATGCTAACCTTTTGCTAAGTTCTCACTTTGTCAATACCCAAACATATAATTTATTGTGTTTCACTCTTCGTTCAACAGCTCTGAAGGAGTGAAAGAACAATACCAAGTTTCTAGATATTACAACTTCAACAGAACAGGCAAAAGCATAAGTAAGTAATTTATATGAAAGGAAGTACACCAATGATGTATTAGATTCCAAGGTTTTTTTCAGCTATTCCCTGCAATACTTTTCAACCAATTACATCATAACTACAAAACACAGTACTATTGAAATAATTGCTGAGACTTCTCCAATGCTATGGCAAAGCAACAGTATACAAGCTACAGATAAACACAGATGCAGAATTCAAATACTGTAACTTCTTACTTTTCATAGACTTGTATTTTGATATACAGATGATTCGGAACATTTACACTTGCCTTTGTCAATCTGATGTCCATTGATTCTTCAGAAGCAAAGACAGAATCAGCAAGGTAAATTGAGATTTTTTGGATAGGAACTTCTGAGAGCGTTCCATAAATAAAAACAGCAACATAATATCAACACTTGCAAACACATTTAATGACAGTCAGAGGAATGCAGAACTGCATATACATCTCACTGACCAAACAGAATTGTTTGCAATATTGGAGGGTATACTTTGCTTTGCTATTCATTCTGCTGTCCCCTGCTTGCTTCGTTTTTCCAGAAGTATGGACAATGTTAGAAAAAACTGAAAGCAAGATCCTAGAAATTGTAAGATAACAGTCGTTTAATGACTGTTGTCCAGTTGCACTGATGTCCTTGCTTAACAGGCACAGGAAATTAGAAATGGGAAGGTTAAAAACGCTTTCAAGGCATCTTCATTCTGTCATGTGGGAGTAAAACTGAATTGCAGCTAAACCCTGTTGTCACTCTACTTAGTCAGCAGAAGGGGGTGCTGTAGTGTAACCTATTTAAAATGCAAATAGAGTAACTTTTGTAACAGCAGATTAAAACTAACGTTTTATTCACTTGGCATACCCACAGCATACTGAATGCTGGAATCAGACTTGTCACTGAACACCACAGGTTATTAATAGAGCTCAGAACGGTATTGCTAAATGTGCAAGTTAAAAGCAAATAAACAAAAATGGGTTTATCTGTGGTATTTGTTCTCTGGGAGAATTCAGGAAGGCCTGCCTTACACTGCATGTTTGTTGATCCAAGATCACTGAGGTGCAATTATTTGATTTTATTTTTTTAAGTATTTGATTGACAGCCACTACCACAGCCAGAAGTTCTGGGATATGTGATCTATAACATTAACATTCTAGATAAAAGCACAGTTATTTTCAACCTAGACCAATAAATCTATTAAATAGGACACATAGGAAAGAATGTGGTACACAACTGCTACTTTCTAATAGTCCTGTCTGGACTCTCATGAACTACCAGCACATGGGAAAACACAAAGTCAAAGGCTTCAGCAGAACCAAGTCAACATGTTGTGCTATGGCTTTACACTTCATTTTCCTACAATGTCAGGTGTTAGGGAAGGCAAGTGGGTTTCCCCTTTATATTCAAGCCAGTTCCTCTGTCCTTCATCTTGATCTCTCAGAGATTCATCAAAAATGAAATTTAATTACATCCCCTCCCCCAGCCCCCCTCTCAGAAAG
>NW_008629130.1:6531-6864 GCF_000691845.1 Merops nubicus
CCTGATACATCTGGACAAGTAGACAATGTGCTAAAACAAAATAAATCTGCCCTGACAGTCACATCAAAGGGTTCAGCTAGGGGCTTGCAGCTACTTAAGGCACAGGAATGTTGTTGCTAAGCATCGCTCTACAACCTATCAGTCCCTTAAAGAAGAGCTTTTTTCTTTCAGAGGGAGATGAGGAAAGCTGGAGAGTGGGAACCAGACTGCAAAGGGAGTTTGGGGATTTTGGAGGATTTTGAAGCTTAAAGTGAATTGTGTGAAGAAAAGGGGGTTTGTTTTGTTTTGCCTCTTGACATACAGTCCACATTCAGGGTCGGAGGAAGTAGGGAA
>NW_008629130.1:6895-36352 GCF_000691845.1 Merops nubicus
AGGGGTTAAAACTTGTTGATGAAACATCTTCTCAATTTTTCCCTTAGAAAAAAACAAGCAAAGTCTTTGATATCCTTTTTAAATCCCTGTGCTTACTGTGGAGTCAAAATAGAAAGATTGTGACCAAAAGCAATAGGGCTGGGATACCAAGCCTGTTAAAAGTATATCGTGAAATGAATCTCATGCCCCACTTTTCTGTCAAGCGTTTGATAAAGACGTGTGCGTTCCTAAAGATGCAAAACCAGGAATGACGTTCATAGCTAATAAACATGCGAACAGTGAAAGGAAACTTTCGGTACATATGCACATGACACAATTTCATGGTCAGTTTACTAGTAAAAAGTATTCCCTTTAGAGAGAAGTCTTCACTGAAATCATTAGTCCTCCACACCGTTCACTGCAGGACTTAATTTGCACATGTTTAGTGCTTAACACTCTAAATGAAGCTCAGGGAAGGCAAAGCCATGCTAAAATCAGACCATAGAACCATACTAAACACAGCCATGACAAAATGGACACCTAAAAATTTGAATTAAGATCTCCTTTCACGGATACAGAAAAATATACAAGACAGATAGACAATCCAACCTGAAAAGTATGAAACAATTAAGTTTCAAAGCTTAATTATCCTGAGGGCAATCTAAGGAAACCAGTAGTTTGGTTACAGCACCACTGAGAGGTGAATGAACTTTGATCACACGTCTATAGCTACTAAAACTAGTTCAAATGTTTAAAAAAATTCCTTTCCTTTTTAAGAATTAACCAAATAAAATGTGAAATGGACTCATTCTACATGCAGGGTAACTATCAAGAACATGAACAATTACTGAGCCCATGATATTACACAAATAAATAACACTTAGCATTATCTTCAGTGCTATCGTATTTATTAAACAGTGACTGAGGGCAGCAGTAACCATTTTTATTGTCCCATATAGCTCTTATTTTCTAATTAAACAGAAGGTTATTTCCACTGCCAATGCCGCAATTTATCTTATTTGAGTGTTACATAATATTTTTTGCCAGCCAAGCCTGACTATAAAGTGTTCTGTGTGGTGAACTGTGGCCCAACTTGCTTTCCTGTTTGGCAATCATAGAAATGGGCCATTTTGTGCTGTGTTAATAAATAAACTTTTTGCAATTTCTCCTAAAACATGATAAAGCTTATACTTTGTCCTACCCTCTAGCTTCAATACAAGGGCAATGAGCTGTATTATTAAAGATATAGGTCAAGCAAACCTGATGATTTCAATCCTGTGGGGTGCTTTAGAAACAGTTGTCATATTACTGAGATCATTCTGCTGTTCCTAATTATTCCTCTTGGTTGCTTCACATTTCAAGTGATTTCTCTCACACTTATGTCAAAATTTATAAGCTGCTCTGTGTAACAACACTACATTATTTCCTCACTTGTTATGGTAATACAGGACAGAAACTAGGAGAATGCTTTAATCTAGCTGACAAGGATAATGTAGTCTAGAAATGTAATAAACTTTGTATTCTACTACAGAGTTGTGTTTTGCCCTACCATGAAACATTTCATATAGATAGACATCTTAGAAAAGCTAATTGCTACAATAACTCGAATATCCTCTTATCTGACTTGTTTTTATCAGAAAAAAAAGAAAAAATGTATCAGCATTAAAGCATTCACTCCAATAGCTTGTGCATTCTCCTTATTCCCATAATTGCTATTCTGCAACATTCTGTTGACTGTACTGTAAAACTACATACTGCCAAAGGAAACCTAATTCCAAGAAATCTATGCATCATAGAGTGCAAAAAAAATTGTAATTAACAGGCTGGGCTTTAACAGTGCTGTAACATATCTTGGGCTGACTGGCACAAAATTTTATTTGCACTAAGTAGCTTGAGAATGAAAAAACATAAAATCAGCTTTATGTGATAGCTTCATGTTCTGCAGGGTCTTTTGAAGGATTTCAGAATGCAAGGAAAGATGCCAGTGGAAAAGGTAGTCAAATGAAAAGTTTGAATTTTAAAGCTACTGTGGGTGTTGCTTGCTGTGGAGACTAACCTAAGGAAGCACCACTTCCTTCAGAACATACTAGAGGGTACAAAATGATGTTCACCCTCCCTCACAGACACACAAACACCCAACAAACCAAAACACAACTCCAGTCGTAAAATGTCACATAAGTAACTTAAATATGACATCCACCCTAGTATTTCTAGGGATAATGTTGTTCCTGTTAGAAATACTTGACAATGGCACCCCCAGGGGAAAAACAAAACAAACAAACAAACAAAAACAAACCCCACCACAAACCACCCACAGAAAATACAGAATGGCTATCCGAATTTTGTCTCTGTTCCTACCCCTCTCTTCCTTTATAGAGCTGATGTCCTGACTGAAGATAAACTTTACAAGGTTTGGGGGTCTGTGGATGGGTAGGGAGAAAGAAAAATGTCTTCTGAAGGGTTTCACATCTGGATACCAACCAGAAGAACTGAAGTCCCTGTCAGGTTCTGACAGCTGGCAGGGTGAACTGTTCATGTGTTCATAAAGTGAGATTTCCCTCTTCTACGACTTCTTTCCCAGACAAAAGACTAAGCATGTATGAAAGACACACTTTGCCTCTTCCTTTGGCTTTTCAGCTACCACCTGTCAATATGTAAAACTGTCTTGAAAGTTGATGATCTTAAAAGTGTGTCTATGTTCAGATTTGTTTCTACAGTGGATAGACAGAAGAAGGCAATGTCACAGCCAATTTTAAAGCTGAGCTCTAATGGAAAGAGCATTTAGGTCTTATGACTTACATGATGTAATACAATAGAAACACAGGAATCTGAGGAGTATAAATTATCTGATTAACCAATATATTATTAATTTCTAAAGCACCTGCCTAGAAAACAGAAAACAAATTCTGACAGGAATGATTAACCACAGGAATAGGAATTAATTTTAGGATCTTCATAAATGAAGGCATGAGAGAGAAGAACTCATACACAAAAGCATTAAGCTACAGTGCCTGATGAGCACTATTTACATATTTTTTGATGAATCAAAATAAAATAAAAACAATGTGAGACACTAGACACTACAAAAGGGGGAGGCAATCAAAAATAGCTATGGAAAAGTTAATTGCATAAATTTATTGAAAAGAAAAAAAAAAAAAGCAAAACTGGAGTACACAAAAAAAAAAACCCACTATTACAGCACTAATGTCTCCAGATTTCTTAACTCTATCTTAAATAAAGATATATCCTACAAAAAGTGGTTCAGAGACTGAGACTGCTTGTCCATATTTATATATTAGAAAAATTAACTCCATAACATAACTAAGCTTATCAGTTTTTATAATTACTTTCCTTGAACTTATTAATAAGCAATGTCCATTTTAAAATTTTATTTGGAAGATGCCTTCACCCTGCATGAGAGAAAGAAGAAACAGAAAAAAATTAGCTTTATCACAGAAGTCCTTTTCCAAGCTGTGTGTGGATTTTTAGACTTTGGACTGGCCATGAAACACTGGTGAGAACTTTTTATATACGGAGGTGATGGATTTAATGAATACTGTGCTAAAATGCATTGGGTTGTTTCTTTGAGAGGCTTTCTACGTTTCCACTGAAGAAATGCTCTAATTGGTGGTACCTATCAATAAAATCCAGAAAGCACGTGACAGCTCTAGAAACTATTCTCCTCAATTTGCATAACTTCAGGACATACCACAATTCAGGAAGGACAGGAGGGTTTTTTGTAAGACAGAATAATTGCTCATTTCTAGGGCTGGTGAACTTTTCTTGGTTTCAGCTGTTACTATGGTAACTTACACGGCTGACATGTACTGAGCATTTCCAGTCTTGGCTAAAAAACTGCCATCTATGTACAGTCTGTTGCAGTTCTAGGAAATCTGTTCCAACAAATGAGCATTGTCATTAAAATTCTCTTTTCTTCCCTGGCTGTGTAACCTTCAGTTACAACAGCTGGTTCTATTCTTGTTCACTGCTCAATAGATGGAAGCTCTGAATCTTATTCCTCAAACTGTTGTTCACTTGAGGTGATGTTATTGACATACTGTGATCAGCTCCTCTTCACGCACCTTGGTTACCCAAGACCGACAAAATTTCTGGAATTTCTCACCATAATTTATGCAATCCAGACTTCTAAGAAAGCATTTGCCTTGTCTTCCTCAGCTCTCTCTTGAGTAACCCAGCAACTTTCTAGAACCACAGGCTCTCCAAAGATAAACACAGTGTTCTAATGCCAGCTGTACCACTAACAAATACAATGACAATATTAAAATTTCCCCTCATACTTGATACCTTAAAGGAGTATGTGTGTACTAAAATCTAATGATTTTATATTTTATCTCACTAATAAAAAGCTTATACAGCACCAGGTAAAGAACTGATGTCTGTGATAGAGTGTCTCCATCAACGTAAAACCTGCTCACCGGGACATAATTCACTGAACATATACCATGTACTATTCTATCTTCTTAATCAAAACAACGTATACCATATTTGCTTAACTATATTACAAAACCAAATGAAAATCATTGTTACATTCATGTTTGGAGCACAACCAAGCGTGCAAAACAACATAAAATTATTCAAAATTACTCCACTATACTCACATAAAGAGAGTTACCTTTTTCCAAAACTACTGGTTCTGTGTGATCAATAGAGATACTGTGAGTTTCAAATTCAGCTAACCAACCAAATATAAATGTTTGTCACTATCTGAAATTCTGCAGTGACAGAGGTCTCCCAAGGCACAGCAACATTTCTGACAGTTGTTCCCATTGTTTGAACATCCTCAGAAGTTACGTTTCCTACATTCCGTTAGCTTTACAAAGGGGAATGCCTTTTGCAATAACATTTGCAACTTTTTTCCTGTTTGCATAGGGTCAGAATTTAACTGGAATTTGCATACCCATGTGAAGCAGGACTAGTAGCCTTACAGAGGAAGAGGTAATATTCTACTTACTTCCTCACTTTCACATTGATAAGTGTGCCTGTGAACTTCTCACAGCAGACTAACACAATCCTGATGCTAAATGTTTTTCAGCTCTGTGCTGCCCACAAGACTAGCATATCATACTATGACCATTTTCTTGCATTCTGACAAGTGCCTCAAGATCATAGCCCAAATATGTCTCTTCCATAGCAACAGAAAATACATCATTGCTATGGCATCTTTTGGCAGTAATAGTTTGGAGGGAGGAGCAGAAATAAATTCTTCAAGTTGTGTCTCCATGAATTTACATAAATTATACTCTAAAAGACTATCTGAAAGTTACTGATTTTTTTTGTTTGTTTGTTTGGGGTTTTTTGTCTTTTTTTTTTTTTTTTTTCTCCTATTAATACTGAAGTGGAAGATGGGATTTGTGGTGGAAAATGTAACTTTTAGGTCCATTTTCTAGAACACTGAGTTAATTGTTCTATAACCACAAATTCTCAGACAACCTAATGAAACAAAATGAACAGAGCCAGCTTTCATGTTTCTGCTCCTCTGATCTAGTTATCCAGCTTCACGTGTGGAACAACAGAAATAAATATGATGGCAAATATCTCCAGACATTCAGATTTAAGTGAAAGATTTATTTCCAGTTACACTTAACCTGAAACTTTTGGAAGAAATGCTAAAAAAGATCATTCATTACATTCTGTTATTTCAGCAATGGACTTTGGTCCCAGCGCCTACCTCCTGGCATGACTCTTTTTTTTTGTTAATATTGTATCCGTGGGCAGCATAAAGTATAAGAAGATGACATATTTTGACTATTCATGTCAGAACTCATTTTCTGTTACTCAAAACTTTAGATTAAATTATTAGAAACAGACTGATGCATTAAATCTTTTACACTTTGAAAAACAATTGCTCAAGCAGCATTATTTAAAAAACAAACTGCTTAGTTCCTTAAAGAAAACCTATTGCACCTGGAGTTCACTTATTTTCTGTCATTGAAGCACCTTTGTGCTAAAGGACAATTTTTCTTTTTTCCTTTTTTGTTTCTTCCATTGAATCTGACACTTTAGATACAATATGATTTTATGATTTTATTACTCAGAAATACTTTATTACTGCAATAAAACTGCACTTTCCACTGCAAAATATATGATTAAATTGTGCTTTCAATAACTTTCTCACCTAATAGTGAATGCTAAATCAGAAAACTGAAGACAAAGCTCCTGTTGATTCCACAAGCAGAAGATTACATCTTAGTTGGGCAGGACAATACAACACAGCAGGAAAAGAAAATTACCCCTGGTAGTTAACATAGCTATACATACTGAATTTCTGGGTTTAATTTAATTTTGTTTCTTGTAATGCCATCACCACAGAAGTACCTGAGAAACATCCATTTATGTAGCAAATAAAATGCCCAACATTTGCTATTTCATATTGTTCTGAAGAGGAACACCCAACAGATGATCACTTTTTAGCAGTCTCACTTCCATGAACTTTTGGCTAGAGATCAGAAGATACATACCTTTCACTTGCAGGTAGACACCTGTAGGCTAGCACCACTTCATTAACTTCCTATTGAAACACCAAAGGAATTTTTATTCCCATTATCATGATCCTTAAACTGTTGCATCATTTAGCAAATTATTCCCATGTTAACACAGAGATATTTAGGCATATGTATGTAGCAGAACTGCAAGCACACCAGGATAAGAGAAAAATGGCATGTCTTAGGTTGATTCAGACGTTAACTTAAGACTTTTCCATTCTCTATCTCTTTTTGCTGTCTAAAATGTTATTCTAGGTGTAAAATTCTGTATCTTATTTTCGACAAGTTTCGATTTTTTCAAATGGCTCGGTTGATCTTACTATTATTTTCCTTTTCCTTATGAAGCATGTCTTTGAAACTGAACCAAGTGTTCTTCTGTACTAGTGAAAAAAGCTAATACAGATGCTTTCTCAATCCATTTCTTAGTTTATGGATATAATCTTGACAGAAAGAAACAAGCAACTTAACTAATGGTTGCTGTAAACAGTGCTTAATGTATGAACAATTTAACATCCATTTTCAACAGAGAGGGGAAAAAAAACCTGTACACATTTTAACATATTTCTAAAGTTAGTTTTATTGTAACCACACTTGCCCTTTCTGAAATGAACAGCCACAAACACAGGACCATCAGAAATATCTGGAGACAGAAAATAGATCTTTTCCACGTCAGTTATTTAAAATAAAAAGGCAATCATCACACGCCACCATTACTACTTGTACAGAATCTCTTTCAGCAGGCTCAGATTCACTTAGAAAAAGAAGCATGAAGCTAAAGTAAGCAGAACTTTTCAGTGAAATTAATAGTAATTTACTGGTTTCTCATCTTGCAGAATGTACTTGATTTTCTCTTTCTACTTGTAATACTACAGTATTGCCTTATCCATTCTCTTTCTCTCCCTCTATAGAGAAAAGAAGTTACTTGTTTGTTTTAATAAACTTTCTTTTTTTTTAGTGAATGAATCTTAATGGATGACTTTTCCAGCTTCATAGAATAAGGAGCACTGGGTACGTTTCTGAGTGTTGGATACTCATCTAAGAGGAATTAAACCAGAAAGATCCACCTATAACTAGTTAACACAACTCCAAAATACATTTTCTCAAATAACTAAGAAGACTGATGAAAAAAAAGCTATTTTTTTCATGTACAGCAGCTGCTTTCTGAAATAACCACACTTGAAGAAAAATTAACCAAGCTAAGAAAAACAACGGGAAAAAACGTTCATTCCAGATGTTGGGTGAAATACATTGCAAAAATAAAAATAAAAAGAAAAAAAGGGCAATAAGCAACTTTGCATGATAATTCATGAAAGTAAAACATACAGAAACCACTTGGCCAGGGCTGGACACCTGTATACAGCTTTATCTTCTTTATCTTGTCCAGGCCAGCATTTAACTATATTCTTATATGAAATTTAGGTGAGTTTAAGCATTTTCCTGAAGTAGGTCTGATGCAACAGTCATAGGAGCTACTGTCATTTTACAGTGTGTTTTTCCCCGTGTTTTAGCTTCCACAGAGACAATTTAGTCCAAGAGATTCTTTGCCATGCATTATAGCTTTTACCTAATATCTTGTGCTTTGCAATGGAATTTATACTTTTCAAATTAATTTAGGATTTGAAAAATTTCTTGTTATACCAAGCAAGGCTGCTAATAGTGTTGAACTGGCAACTTTGGGAAAATTATATCATGATGTTCTACTCAGCAGAAGTGAATTTTTAATGATATACTAGTTCTACTTGACTGAGCTTGCACCCTGTAAATGGATCATATGATCACTGATCACAAGTTAAACTGCTTTTGTTTCTCGCATGGCATGAACCAAGGGTCTGTTGTACAGTACCAGAGGTTCATGTGCAGCTCTGTGTAAGACAAGGGAAGGTTACATGCAACAGGCAGTTAATGGCTCATACCAGCAAGCCTTCAACTGAATGGAGCTCATGAGGTTGAATTTTAAGAAGGTAGCTGACCTTGCAGCTGGGAGCTTGAATCGTGTTTTTACCCATTTCGATCTGGATAAGTAAACAGTTACTGAATACTGAAAGGACCTCAAAGCACTGTTTTAGCCAAAGGCTAATGCCCATTCTCTGTGGATGAAAGGTCTCAAAATAAAAACAAAACAATGTTCTCTACTTCAGGTAACACAAAGGTAAAACTGCAACGAGCAATTCCATTAATTTTAAACTTAATGTTGCCTTACTCTCCATTTCTAACTAGTACTTCAGCAGCCATTAAAAACCCACAGAATTCTTCTAAAAATTATAGAAACATTACAGTCACAGCAAAAAGGATAAACAGAATATAAACAGAATATAAACCCAAATAGCTTAGAAAAATCCATGTTGTGTAGATGAAATTAAAAGAATAAGTGATCAGCAAACTGCTTGTAACATAGCTTGAACCTAATAAAAATGTTCATCATTCATATTGTGGAAAACACAAGTGATGCCCAAATGTAAGACACAACATAAGGCAGTGATCCTCAGCCTTACACATCAGTGTTTATTATTTTTCTCAATACTGCTGTTGAAACTAATGAAGAATTAATGGGTTCCTCTGTCAAGTGTGGCTGTTTCCTAGTGTAAAGAATTGGTACTGGTTCTGTGAGGAAGGTCAAAAGGTTTTAAGGTCAAAAGCAAATTCTGGGCTAAAAACTTCTTACTCATTTTACAGATTGTTCCGTATAAATTTTAGCATGCTATCCTAACTAAAAGAGGGTTTTTTGAGGTCTCTAGATTATTTTGTTATTTTTCTCTGCAACCTCTTTTTTGTCTGTGTTGTAGACAACAGAAGAACAAGGCCAGCACTTTCCTAACTTCCATAGCTGCCCAGTATCCTCTCTTCTATATGTACCAACAGATATATGTTAAGAGATATGATAAACAGATGTTGGAGGAGGAGAAAGAAGGACAAGGGGGATGTAGCCCTCAACCACTATACAGCATATGTTATCTCAGTTGAGCCACATGGTAGCAAAAACACGCTTCACAGCACTTAGTTTATTTTCTAGCTCGCAGTCAAGGATCTGACATTTGATGGTTTGCTAATACACATATATTGCAAAGTCAAAACTTCTCTTCACTCTAAATACAGGCACTAAATCCTAGAACTTGAAATTTTTTCTTCAGTTATTTGTCAGTCCATGAATTCAGCCTAGCAGCAACGAGGTGTCTCCATCTCCCATCATAAACCAGTCAGAATCCTTTGCTTACTTCTTAAACCAAAAAGCGCATCAAACCTCCATTCATTATTATTAAATCTAGCAGACAACGGTACTCCATTCAAATGAAAGAGCACAAAACTGCACTTCATGTGTTTAAATTTTAATCATGTAGCAGAATAGAACAGTTGCTTCTTCTCTTCAATCTTGAATGTCTGTTTGGAATGCAACCTACAAGGGGAATAATCCATTCTTGGAAATTCTATTATCTACACCTAACAAAATCAAATACCTAAAACCCATAATGCAAATAAAATAATTTCTGATACTATATGAATAAAAGTGAGGAAATCCTTGCATCAGATTATATGAAATCTAAATGGAATATGCATTTCCTGAAAAATCTTGTTTCACTAAAATATAAATGCTTTTTTAAAAGTTTTTCCTTAATCTTCTAAAGCTACTTTACCACATCATAGATTTCTGACACATTAAAAAGAAGAGTTCTTCACTGCTTTCAACTTGAAGAGAACACCAGTCAATATTCAGTTCAAAACTTTTGTTTCACGTGTTAGTGTCTTCAAAGTTAGAGAGGTTAGCTTCAAAGGTATTGGAAAATATAGGACCTCTGATGTTAGTCCACCCCTTTGAAAGGAAACATTCTGTTAAAATACTACTATATATAAGGCCTGTTTGGATACTGGGTCTTGCCAACATTTACTTGTGTGCTTTATAATCACTGCAATACAGAAAACTTAGCTAATACAGGGGGAAGAAGGAACTGTCTTGCAGAATCATACTCAGGCGCAGCAACTTGCTGCCACACGTATTATCCGTGTGCATTAGAAACTCTCTAGACATCAAGAACCTGACAAGGTTAGATGCTTAACTGATGTTTTGCATCAAATTTAATATGACTATGCTGGCAGACCTCAACTGGGCCCGGAAGACTGTCCGGGTTGTGTGACAAATGAGGCCATAGTAAAGCTATTAACAAAGAACTCACAGTCACAAAGTATCCAAACCAAATCCATTCCATTTTACTAAGACATGTTTAAATCATCTACACTTCTGCTTAAGGCCTAAACTCCCAGAGACACTAGAAGCATGAGCCATCATGGCTGCAGTGGCATTATATATGAATGAGAAACAATGATTCGGATAAAATATAAAGAGAGGGAGAATTTGGAAAGTACAACAATCTGACCTAGCTTTAGAGACAAGGCAGAAAATGGCATGCAGAGGATGAGTGTGTGCCTGGACTACTGAGCAAAAGACTGGATTCACCTGGGAGCTTCTTGATAACAGTGGGAAGAGTCTTCAGAAGCTAAGGACAGACTATGATGCTGAAGAAGGGAAGGCTGTTCTAACATCCCTTGTAAACTTCGTTGCCAACATGTTACCTAAAAGCTTAGCCTTAAGTCTTGCTTACTACAGATCTTTGTTTTACAAGTAAGACAGTCTGATGTTGAGGAATAAGTAAACCAGCGTGTAACTGTCAAATGCATAATACCTTCAGGTGAAAGAGAAAACACGAATCAAAGAGAAACTCAACAAAAGCAGTGTTGCAGGCAATCCTGAGGCACCTGCACTTCAAGATTTCTGCAGTGGTACCTGGGAACCAGGGAATGCTCAGGCAAAGCTGCAAAGATTCTCTGCAAGAAGCTGGTTTGATGAGAACCAAGAGCTAGAAGTTTTCCCTGAGTGTCAGAAAGGCTCCTCTACAAGTCATAAGAACCAGACAGAAGGCAAAAAACCTAAAAACTGATAGCAGTATTTCATATCAGGAGAAACTGCTTCAAATTGAGCACAGATGTTATTGTTCTGCTGACTCATCCTATTATTTACTTTTTGAATAGTTGTAAACTACTCGAGTAAACTTTGAATACAAAAGATATAGTGTAAAAACCCTAAAATAACCAAATGTGTATTAAAACATGCTAAAAAGAAAATTAAAATCACATTTAATGATCAGAAATTAATAACATTTTAAAGTCATTCATTTGAATGTAGTTGTATAAATAACTTGAATAACCAAAAGTAATACTTGCTAGCTGTTGTATGATGTTATTGACAGTTTTTTGATACTTAAACTATTAATGGTAAAACAAATGCCATTATAGTTAAATTATATTTATCATTCTGTTGTAGCTAGAAAATACCATGATGTAAAGAAAAAATCTTGGTTCTAATATAAAATTTTAATACAGTTTATTAAATTTACATTGATTTGTATGCAAAAAATAATTTGTTTACAATTTGAATGGAGACTTGGAAACAGAGTCTAACTCAATAATATAGAAGACTGGAAAAACAACATCTGTACAGTTATTTGTACATTAAACTATTAAAAATATTAAATGTTACATGTTGAGTTTGATTTGGAAAAAGACCAAATTATTCCCTTATATGTGTTTAGGGGCTGATTCTGAAAATATACATGCAGTCCTGAGAGCCTGAGGGCATATATGCTGTATTTGTGGGCATAAGTACTCTGTGTAAAATGGAACGCGACTGTTTTAGCAACTCTCTAGAAAGTGAATGTCTGCTGATTAGCAGGAGCCTTAATATAAGGGTATGTCTGGTTTCTGTCTCTACCTTGCTATTAAATCATTGGCTTATTCTTTCTCTCTGTAGATTGAGGAATCTAAGGCTTACTTGGTTGTGGTGTTTCTGGATTCTTAATCAGCCTTAGAAAAGTGCTTTGAAATCCATTAAGAAAAGGGCCATGCAAGTTCCATGCATCACAAATACATAATACATTGACTTTACAGACCCATGTGAAGTGTGCTATTTCTCTTGTCAGTCAACTAAAGATGAAAATTCACAACCTATTTGTAGTGATCAGAAGTAGTGCTTCCAAAAGAATATAATTAAAAGAAGAAATGTTCTTTTCATTACTTTACAGAAAAGATTAAAAGCCCAACTTTCTTTGCTGATCATTATAAGTCAGTACACTGGAAGCACATTTGTTTTATTTATAACACATATTGAACCTTAAAATTAAGTGGTGTACATATAACAACACTTACGGTGACAGACAGCAACAGGAAGCATCACAAGAGGAATCAAAATTGTAACCCTTTCTTAACATCCCAGGACTTGTAACTGTCATAAACTAGCCAAAAAATTAAGATTCCTAAAAAATGCAGCAAAAATAAAGTAATTACACATCTATACTATTCCTTCCATTGCACTTAGCAATCTAATACTTTGTAACAGATGAACAAAAATCCAGTATCCCAGTGTCTTACACTGAAGCTAACCAGTGATGTTGGAGCCTCACTTCTTGTGTGCTTATGTACTCTTAAATAACTGGTACCTATGATGGCTTTTGTCAAAATTACTTTTGAAACACACATCAGGCATCTCTTTTCTCTATCTGACCAAATATGCACCTGAGATTTGCTACAAATTAAAGGTCCACTTTATTTCTGTTCCAAGGTGAAGACTGTCTCTTCAGTAGTGGGGATGAGAAGGAACAGGTAAACTGTGTCATAGTCGTGAATATGAACAGGGCTGATGCATGTGGAATTCAAACAGAAATAAAGCATATTTATCACACTGGTAAGAGCAGATAAAATGTCACATTTTTGTATATCAAATTGCTCTATTTAGATACTTTTCCTGTAAAAGTAACTGTAGAAGTCTTTGAATAGAGAGGAGCAAAAGTTTGCTGTGAAACTTCCCCTTAGAATACGAAAGAAAATATGGTAGAAATCATTTAATTGTGACCATTAAATCAGATTTGTAAACACGTAAGGCATTTAAATGTATAGAATCCAAGTCTACCACAGACCAGACAACTTGAGACAAAGCTGGATGCTCACTTCTCAAATAATTTACTTGAACATCAAGAAATGAGACAAGTAAGGTGTCAACAGTTCTAGAAACTAGCTATTCCTTGTCATCCCTTCATTTGCATAACAGAAGGTCCAAAATCAACAAATCTCTTCCCCAAAAATATGTGAGCAAGACAATCCAGCCACACTTCAAAGCAGTTTTCTTCCTTGATGCACCTGGCAAACAATGTGATTGTATTTTAGAGTATCCTCTGGAAAAATAACAACATACAACAAAAACATTTCTTTTTTCTTATTTCTCAAAGTATACCTTTATTCTCAATATTTAATAACTCTTCTGTTATTAACACCACAGTTCTCCCTCCTGGCCATCTTCCTGTTTACCACAGTGCCTACGGTCTTCTCAGAAGAATGCCACTACTTGTCATTCTACAGTTTATAGGACTAACTCTGCAATATTAAAATGCCTGAGAAACTTAACTACTACTTAACTGGAAAATTATAGGAGACTTTTTAAAAAAAAAAAATTCTTATTAGAAATTTGTCAGATGACACTAAGTAGAAAGACTGAGGAAACTCAGTATTACCCCATAAAAACCAAGAAGGCATACCAAAGCAAGAAAAAAGTTATCATGCAGATGTGTATGCATGTGCACTTATGCAGACAAAAGTCACAGTTATACACTTAAGAAGTTGCAATTATTGAGATTTTTATCATTCTTATGCTTTGTACACTTCAAACTTGAAACAGGCAATGGGCTCAAAATCTAAAAATAGATAAATGCAAAATGCATAACATTTATGAGAAAAAAAAGAGCAAGGAATAGAAAGTTGCAAATACATTGCTTTCATGCAATAATAGAAAGTGGACTGACACTAGATACTTTTGGATTTAAGAATGCAATAGTAGATATTCTGTTAGAAGTGTCTCACTGAATTTGTGTTCTTGCATTGTTGGAACCAATATACTTACCAGCTAAGAAGCTCTGCTGATGTTAGAGATGTTTTGATAAGAAAACAGACAATGGCACTACAAGAGAAAAGTCTGTAAAAAGATTCAAAATTCCTTCACAGGCAGAAGCAAAAACATTAGCTGCTTTTTTTAATTTCACACAGCAAAACAAGGGTGTTGAGAGTCAGGAAAAAACCCACCTTAGGAGTCTTAATCAAACTCTTACATTTAACAGCATTAGTGCTAAGTATGCAAACGTTCATCCCACTGATCATTATGGTATCAAAAACTAATTTTCCTCCTTTTAAGAGCTTATATGTCACATCACACCCCTTGGGCCTTCCAGAGATGTATTTAAATGTCTAACAGGAGGAAAAGAAAAGCATTCCAGACAGCCAGGTGTTACTGATTCACCCATTAAAACTTCAGTTATAAAATATCCCACACAATGGTAAAACATTTCAGTCATTAGCCGATCATAAATAGATTAAGATGACATTCTAAATTATTATGACTGTATGTGCATAAAATTTACATTGCTCATCACATTATCCCAGGTGTCAGTAACTCTGATTATCTGAAGTTAAAGATGAAGTGCGTGTATTATTTGTTCTAAGAACTTACAGAAGAGAAAGACAAAGCCAGATGTAGCACATGTAACATTAATCCTCAGACAGAAGAGAATTTTGGATTTATTTGTAATGATGCTCTTCTATTTATTATTATATCACTGAAAACGAGTTCTTGTTCCCTCTTATTGTAAACTTTGTCAGCCTTAGTATTTTACATCATGAGCGTGAAACAGATTTTTAAATGAATGTGAAAAAAATTGTAATCCTTATTTTTCCTAAACTCCTTTTCCAAATGAGGAATATATGTAATGAACATCCAACATTGCATATTTCAATATTGACTTTAATAACAAAAGATACAGACAGACTTTTCCAATTATATTATTCTCTCTGTTTCTAATGGTATGTTGTCTATTTACACAAATTTAGTTGCCTATGTGCATGAAAACAATTTCTGTGCTTATTTATTTTTTCTTTATCTACACTGTCAAACAAGATTTGAATTTTATAATTAAAACATGTTTCAATTCACTTCCCTGCTTTGGCACATGATCAAATTTCTGAGTTAATAGATTAGGGAGCATCACCGGTGTTCCTGTAACTGTCAGTGGGAAGCTCTTAACTCACAGTTAGTGTGAAGAAATTTAAGTCACCTTAATGTAGTTTAGAGGACAGCTGATCTAAATCAAATTATGTTGCATTTACTACTACTGTGAGGTAAAAAGTTTGCACTGGACAGTCACTGTTATTCTAAAGATGCACAGTAATGCTCTGTATAGGGGGGGAAAAAAAAAAAAAAAGAAAAGGTAGTTTCACAATTGTGTTTAGCCAGTTAAGATGAACTCCCACTAAGAAAAAGGCTTTCCTGCCCTCCCAGTCCTGCCTGAAGTGCATTTCCATTCTCTCCCATGATCTGACACTTGCACACACGGTGTATTGGATGACTCTCTGACCCATTTTAAAGTTTCCCAAGAAAAATAATACATAAATAAGAAGATTAATTTTCCATCAGGACAACAGATTAAACTGACCCACTGTACAGTCATCAGCCAAAAAGATGGGTAATTAGGACCATCTCTTTCAGCGGCAGCATTTGTTTGAAGGAATGACAGGAAAGCCACAACACATCACTGTGCTGTTTAGCAGTAGACTGCTGACTGGACATAGAACCATGAGTCTTACACTCCACTCCAGGTGTTCCCAATAACCTCACACTCACTGTTCTAGCTCTCTGCATGTCTTTTGCCCATTCCAGCATTTGTCAGTCTCATCTTTTGAATTCCAAGTTGTTCTATATGGGATTGCTTGTCACATTATCTACACACACAACATGCAAACATTGTCTAATAGGACCACAGTCTCTAGGTGTACAGAAAGCAAGCCATTTATCTCTCTGATTCACCCTACTTCAGGCACATCTTTTTCTCAACTTACTACTTTTTTGTCTTTTTGTTTAATATCAGGAGTGAAATGCTGCAAGTTTTGCCACTGATTCCAATAGAAAGGTTTCAATCTTGTGTTTTCATTGTTCAATATTAGCTAAATACGAGCTATGTCAAACACTGTCACCAAGGTTCATAACTCATTAACAACTCTACAGAAGTAAATCAGTCAAGATCAAAGCATCAGCATGCTGCAAATGAGTTAAAAAATATTAAATCTAGCCAGACCACATCCTATTTAGCATAAATACATCCCAGTTTTCTACCTATGTAACACAAGATCATTTTTATTTAGATTAGAGACAGGTAACCACCTAAAGGCATGGAATTACTTTCTCTTGTGCTCGACAGTGAGAACTGATCTATTCTAGCATGTCTGGTCAAACCTATTAGCTTGCTCTCAAGGAATGTTAGGATGAGATTGACTTCAAAAGACTTGAAATCTACACTTCTGCCAAACACTCGCTTTGCCATCTGGGCTTCAGGTGTTTCTGGGTTCCCATTTCTTACAAGGCTCTGTCATAGGCTTTTTTTGTGTTTTCTCTGCTGTGATACACTAAGTTGAAGCTGCTATTCACTTCAGAGAAAACTTTAACTCTGTTTACAGGCTAAAGCCTACTGGAATACAGCTTTGTTTAAAATCTATTCAAAAGAAAAATAATGTGACTGAAATCTGGTAATTAATTCACAGAGGGAAGACGAGAGTAAAGAAGAAAGGAAGAAAAAAGAAAAGAATAAAAGGAAAAAGAAAAAAAGAGAACTAAAAAAGACAAGATAAGAAAGAAAGAAAGTAAAAAAAAAAAAAAGGTTTCAACATGTGGAAAGGGTCAAAAAATATGCAAATAATTTTCACAAATAATAATTTCTTAAGTCTTTTTTCCAGCCAAAGAAAATGAGGCACAAGAAAGTGATAAGATTTGCCAAACGGAATAGATTTTGAAAATCAAAATTATATGGAATCATATTATTACAACCTGTTCTCAAATTGCGTTTTTACTAAAGCTCACCAATAAGATCTTTGAAAAAATTATTTTGTCAGTTGTGACACTGCACCTGCTTGTAGCTTTTCACTTGCAACATTTTGTCTTCATCGATATGACTGTGAATAACACTGTAAATATGACATTAAAAATTATACAAGCAAATAATTCAGATATTCAAATTAGTACAATCACCATTCACCAGAAAAAGGTCCAAATGAATCATCTTGTACTCTTGGCAGAACTTATTGGCCGACATATTACGAATAAAAAGAGAGACAAAAGCTAAAAAGCCCCTAAACACCCCTCTACAATTAGTTTTCTCCAAAAAGCATAGCTCTCTGATACCACAATCTGTCAGAACTCTAATCAGGGAAACACTAATGTCTGTATCCAAACAACTAAAATTCTGCTGTCCTAAGCCACCAAACTCTTGCCAAAATTCAGCTTCTACAGGACTGACTGCACATTGAGTGTATTTTTTATTATACCATATCTTCCAAAAAGGCTAACTGGAAGTGGATTAGTCTGAATTTAAGAAGATAAAAATAAACTTTTTTTTTCCAGTAGGTAAATATGTGCAGCACCAAGCAACCATTTCTGTTCATGTCACTGAGCAGCATGTTTTCTGTGCACATAAAATGGAACAGGAGAGTCAGACCTGGTAATGAAGAAAACATCTCAATTGCAGATGTGTTGCATAACCTGGAAGAACCCAAGGCATCTGCTTCACATCAGCAGAAGCCAAGCATTTCCTTTCTTTAACTCCACCTTCCATAGTATCATTTATATCAGCTCTTCAAACCCCTATGGCATGTTCTGGTACACTGGCTTCCTCTAGGAAAAGTAACCATAGGGAGGTACTTGGCAGGAGTGTCTAGCAAGATGGCTAGTAATTCACTTCAGTGAGTGCAAGAGGCAGTTTGCCTTTAGGAGCTCGTCTTGATTATTCTCCCGTGGTTTTCTACTGCGTGGGGAAATATCAAACATCCTATAAGGCATTTCAATACATGGTCTCACCTGTTAAAAACAAGTGAAATGTCTTTTCCTGTCTTTCTGACATTGATTAAAAGAGAGAATTCGGTACTTAGTACCTCATAAAAAATAACACTGGTGACAAGCGGCCTACTTTTTTTTTCTCTATGAAACTGCTTTTCTCTATAGCACAAATGTGCAATTTATTATAAATCCTATTTTGCCAACAATATTGTCTTAGAAGAAATTTATCATCATCTGGTGTAAAACAGACTAGCAATCTCAGTCACTGCATATGCAAAACAGGTATTGGTCTAACAGCAGTGCCATGAGGTTTTATTTACTCAATATTTTACATTGTGTTTTAAAACTTTGGATAAAAATCATCATGGGGCTTATCCAAAATCCACAAAAGGCAATATGAGCTTTTTATATCAAACAACTTTGGATAAAGCCCCACACACTTTCAAAATCTTATCACTGCAATGTGAAAAAGTAAGCATTCCATAAGCATGGGTTTCCATTCTGTTATTTCACAACTAACATGTTGCAGGGGGTGGGGCATGATAGGGGCAGGGACAGTGTGTGGAAAAGCACATTTAACTTTGAAATATATCTCTTCCACTTTTCTTTTTTTTGCATTTTCCAGCAAATAATTTATTACCTGACTAAAATCTTGATCTTGGAAATCCAGTTGAAAATTTGTGGAGAGAAGTATGAAAAATAATTAAAAATTCCTCATAAGTCACTTTCTTTTTCAAGCTTAGTCCTTTATGAAAAGGTTCTAGATACTATGGAGAAGATGTCTCAATTTCTGTCATTCCAACAGCTAACTCCAAGTGGACTGTCTGTGATGAGAAATGAGTGTGAAGAACTGCCCATAATCAATAATGCCTGTTTGAGTTGTACTTCTCATCATTAGGATTCCTAACATCTAAACATCTGTAAAAGCATGCATTTCTCTCTGAAGCACATTATGAGGTTTTAGAACTGACTTCTTATAAATCAATTTAAAGAATATTACCCTCCTGAAATTGTCCTTTCCCTCTATTTAATCCTGTAACAGGATTATTGTTTTTATTTGTGGTGCAGAAATTTATTCCAAGGACTGTGATGCATAAGAAAAAGATTTCAGAATGCAGAAACTGCGTTATGAAAAACTGCACCACCTCTCTCAGTACAAAACTAACCTTGGCCTACAGACTAGAGATGATGAGAGCCTTTGGGGAGAACAGATGGGAGCTGAGGAGCTGCTCACAGCCCCACAGGAGATGTTTGACATATTGAGAAAGTAAATCTTCTGTTGTAACAGCAAATGAAGAGTTTGAATGATAACTCGCTCCATGGCTTATTCTGCTTTTCTTCTTTTAATATGTTCACCAACTTGAAAGTCTTTTTGTAGCAACAGCTGAAACCATTCAGCTTTATTGAGGATTTCATGTTGGACTCCAACCTGATCTTGAGTCAAAAGAGTAATAAACTTATCCATCTAAGCCAAGTGTATCATAAGCATTCGATTTTGTTTTTGAAGCACTCAGCCCCACAAATCATGGTTTAATATTGATGCAAACAGCTTTGCTGCAATATTCAGCGTTATCTTCTTATGAAGCAAAGCAAAGATGTCACTGACAATGCCAATATCTATTCAAACCCAAGGCAAGTTGATATTACTAGAAATAGTCATTTTCTATTGTGCGTGAGAAAAAAAGAATCTTAAAATTATTAGATATAAAACACAAAATGCAAGATAGTAAAAATGGTTTCTTTTCCATGTTTTAGGCACTGTATTTAACATTTAAAGTATTTGTGAGATTAGAAATTGCCTAAAATTGTGCTTGATTTTGAACACAGTAGCAAATCGAGAACTGCAGCTGAACCCATAATGCAGTTCAGCCAAGATGAACCAGTAAAAGCTACTGTGAAATGACTCAAAGGTATTTTTTTTCTTATTCTTTTTTTAGTAAGACAGGAAGAACATCAGTGATTTCACTCTCTTGCCTTCTAACCAAGAAAGGACTTGTGAAGGTGAATGGTTTGCAGACAAAGGGGACATAAAAGAGACAAAACCAGGATAAAAATTAAATAAAAAGTAGCTGTCTTAAACTGTAATTGCACTCCTCTGCTGAGCATGCTTTCAGATATATAAATGTGATTTACCATCAGCTTGCAACTACAAATCAGGTCTTAAGAAACACTTGTGCTATGAAATTGTTTAATCTCATCAAGCTCTGCTTTCACAGCAAGCCATAAATCACAAAGTCTTTGTTATCATAGACCTCCATGAGCGCCTCTCAGGCAGGCAATGGATCGTGGGCATATATAATCCTGACTGCACAAACAGTGGGGTCGTCGCAGCCTGAAATACTTTCATAATAGCCACTGTGCAGCTGGTGGAACACAAGCCTATGATGGATATCTCATTTCCTACAGTCGGCATCTATTTCGAGCAAATTATTACCACATAAATTTCTTGTCAACAGAAACGGCCAATTAATTAAGTTAAAAATTTACTCGTGATCACATCTACAAACCAAATAGAACTGCAAGGCAATTTTACAGTTACTGAATATACTGCAGGTCAGTTTAATGAATAATTTTTAACTTTGTCATAAACTCAAAGACAGTCTAATATCTTGAGGAACCTGACTGGAGAGCAGCTGCCAACAGATTTACACAAAATATATTTATGCAGGTTTTGATTGCTGACATCTGGGGACAGAAATAAGTCCACAGAATTACAGAAGCTTCACAGAAATATAAAATTTCCTCCTTAAAAAGATGCAAGTTTTCCTCTAAAGCACTGTATGTAAACAGCGCTTAAAAGGATACAGAACTGTCGGGGGAAAAAAATGGCTCATTACCCAAGATGAGAACTAGAGTTAGCAAAGCATTTTCAGTTAGGCTTTCTTTTAAAATTACTTTGTTTTCAGGTTTCTAAGAGTGCATTTTGCATGTGTATTTATCACATGCACACAAAAACATATAATGTTGTCATAATTAGTGGGTGGAAATAACTGGATGTTTTCTCACCTCCAACAATGAATAAAAGTTATTCTTTCCAAGGTGTCTTCCTATCAGTTAAAACCTTCTTAGCAACGCCGTGCAAGAGAAAATTTAGAACTATGTCCTCCATACAAATCAAGGTAGGCAGATTGACAGAGGTATGAATACAGCTACTTACTTTGGGTTATTATAGACATAAAACTGGTCTTCATGAGAACATGCGCATTTTTAAGTAGTTAATAATTATTATTTTAACTTTCTCTCTTGCTCTTCCCTTGTGCACATGTTCTTCCATGTCCCAGTCACAGCTAACTATGATATGAAATAGCCTTTTCCAACAGATAAAAAATAGAGTATTAAAATATGGAGTGGCATTTGCCTCTATGTAGATTGTTCACTTGTACTAAAGGTAAGCAATGACCTTAAGTAATGAGATGGACAACATGGTTTGACAGTGGTGGTTATCTTCCACTTTTTTTTTCTGATTTGCATGCAGTCCTTTTAGTTTGTCTTCATTAAAATTAAGATATAAATATTACATCTTTCATTAATATATAATGAATCAGCTATAGAAATCTTTGAAATTTTAATAATTAATGGTGTAATCAACACTAAAATGCAGAAATTCCTCATCATACAATTCCAAGTGGGGAAAAGATGCTTGAGAAAGGAGTCAAATAAACTTATCTGCAATACCACCATGATACTCCTCATTGCAAAGAGACTGAGTAAATAGGTGGGCCTTACAGAATTACTTAAAGTACAATTACAGTAGAGCAGTTCAGGAAGCAAGCACTGCTGGTTAGAACTGGTAAAAAAAAAAGTCCTCTCAATTGCACCAAAGGATCTCTAGCTTTAAAACCTACACTAGTTGTACCTGTTGTAGAATGGGAAATTATGGTAGAAAACAGATGGAAAATGTTGATCATTCAAGAGTGACACCAAAACTATCTGGGGAGCTTAGAAGAAGTTGAAAAACCCTTTTGATTGTAGTTAAAAATTACAGAGGTGTTACAATGAAGACAATGTCTTTGTCCTCACTGTATCCCATCTGGATTTGGGGGGGGGATGTGTACACTAATGCTATGGGCAACTGAGCTCATTCCGGAAGGCACAGATGGAATAAGTGTCTGGAATGCAGGCTACACCTGAAGGAGAGGGGGAAATTCAGACATCAGTGAATCTGTCATAGAAAAAAAACTGGCAGAGCACTGAGAAGACTAGCCAGGTCTGACTTAAAGAAAGTAAGTTCCTGTCAAACCCTTAAGGTGTTCATGGGGGAATATATGAATTGATTAGAATCTAAAAAGCCAACAAGTTGTGACAAGGAACAAGGCTGAAGGAGAGGACCTGCCTCAAGCAATGCAGTGGGCATAGGGAGAAATATGTAGACAAACGTAATCTAATTTTATTTTATTTGCTTCCTCAGGTTCTTCGTTCTGTGTTCACTGTTCTAACTTATGATCTAACAAAACTGCATGATTCACAAACTGATAAGTTTGGAGGTGGAGAAAACACTGTGAAAGGAAGGAAGAAAAATTTCCTTCAGTGTTCTGATGGAATTAAGGTCCCATCATAACCAAGGAACAAGATAACCACAGCGCCAAATCTTGCAAATATGGAGAGCTTTTTATGGCAGAATTAACCACAGTTAATTTCCACATCACCTAGAGAACACAATCACAAAGGAATGGTGTGATTAGTATGCACACACACAGGTTCACATGACAAAGTGCCATATTGTACAGCATTTTTCTTGCAGTTTGAACTAAAAGCTAAAGTCAAACTATGACTTTCTCCAGACTGTTGAGCTTTTTTTTTACTATTATTATTATTTAGCTTTGTACTTTTTTTTATGTTATAACGTTACACTCTTAACTTTAACCAGAGGTCTAATGTTTCTGATCAAAGACAATATGTGGAGGGTGGGAAGTCTGAAGGACAGTTGTTTTCATTTTAAAGGCTGTTGTTTTCATTTTCTTTTGAAGAAGAGTCATCTTGGTTTATTTTAGACATTTTTCTGAGAGTTATACTAGCCTGACATTAGTTGTGAACTTTTCTAATGACTGATTCAAGGCATTTTTTCTTTCTGGAGAGAGAGAAAAAAAAGAAAACAAAAAGACAAACACAAAGTCTAGGAGATAGATGGCTCATGGTGTTTGGAGCAATCTTCAAATAGCATAGAAGGAAAACATTTCAAAGTATTTTCCATTTAGCAAAGAATAACGTAAGAATAATAAAACACTTAAATACCCCTCACTGTCTATCCCTATTTCTAAAGCAGATAGATGTTTGTCTGAAGAAAGTAAGACTTTGGAACATGCTTAAAAACAAGTAGACTCTTCAATATCTCTCCAAACATGCCTTTCTGAATTTATGTCCTCTGTAAGCTCACTCAAGATTCAAAACCCTAAAACGATTAAAATCTATATTCCAGTAATTTATTCGTATCTATACAATAAAAGCATCCCAACCAATACAATAGCAAAAGCATCCCAGCTTTGACTTTTAGGCCTCATTCATATACTACAAGATGATTACAGAGCATTCACACTAGTAAAGATCTTGAAGAGTGAGGTAAATTTATGACGCTGTGTTCCTAAGGTATCAACCAAAATCAAATGACATCTGTACTTGCAGTTTTAAGTATTATGTTTACTTTGTTACCATCTTTGTGAAACATTCTCCTCCTCTGCTCTTTACTCATCTCATTTGTCCACATTTAAACGTTTTGCTATGTCAGGGACATTCATTCTCCCAGGAATTTTTAATTTAATCTTCATGTAGCATGAGTTCAATTCCCACACATGCAAAACCAGTTTTATAAAACACAAATTAGGCCCAAAATAAGCAAAAGATGCCTAGATACTTAGATACAACCTACTGAAGGTGCACTAAGACTGATTAATGTCCTAACGCCTCAAGTAAAAGATGCCAGAGATTATTTGGAAGTAAGACACATAATGCTTATTTTTATAAAGAATTAACAACAGTCTGTTGATAGAAATGGTCATGTACTTACTTCTAGTTGGTAACTAGATCTCATTGAGGAACACTATTTTGAGGTAAAGTAATAAAAGCCACAGTTTCTGGAGATATTGTTGTGAGCAGAACAATCTTGTTCTGATAAATTATTCAGTTTGGTAAAATTAAAGCTTGTTTTAAGGACCATAATCTTTCAGAAAGCCTCACTTGCTTCTTTATACATAAGGATAATTCATTCCAGGTGTAAATTTACTTAATTAAGAAACAGTACCCCATCTTTCTCCATTTGTGTGGATAAATTTAAACCCACAAAACAAATTAAAAAATTGGCATTTTAGGCCTGAGATCTGATACAGACTGCACAAGCAAAAAAAAACCAGAAACAAACCAGGAGAGGAGACAGTGGGGATATACCATACAGAAATTCCCTTCAGTGCCTGAACTAACAGAGAAGCAATGCTTTAGACAGTTTAGGTAATTTGTGCCATATTATTAATCACCAGTGCTCTTATTTGTCATATTGTATATTCTTCTAGCACTGTCACAGGCCCCTTCTCTTTTTTCTGAACCACTGAGAAGACCAGGCAGCTAGGTCATAGAATCATAGAATGTCTGAGCTGGAAGGGACCTGCAAAGGTCATCTAGTCCAACTCCCCTGCCATAAACAGGGACATCTCTAACTAGATCAAGCTATTCAGAGCCTCATCTAGCCTGATTTTGAATGTTCCCAGGGATGGTATATGGTCCTTGAGGTATACATAAAGGTATCCTTGCAGGCAGTAAATGGGATTCGGCCATCATGGCAGGGGTGGAAAAAACAATACAGTCAAAAAACAGATGCCCAGGCTGGACTAGGCTGTGCAAAGATAGGTTGTCTCTGACTTGGACTTCTTTTCTAAAAACATTTTTTTAATGTAGTCCTCACTGAGGTCCTGTGCAGAGACTTCTCAGAAAATGTAAGAAAGAACTAAACTGTGGAAACAAGATACACAGTAGGAAGTTAATGCAGACACAGAACCATCAAATAAGGCTCATCCTATTCACTAGCATTTGAGCGTACACAAATTCTGTATTCTCCTCAGAAAGTTAAGTCAAACTTAACTGATCACACCATTACTGATAGGTCTGAATCACAGTAAAAACTATTGGCTGATGATCACTAAAAAAAAAATGCCTAAATGATACATTCTTGCATTTGAGAGTGGTTAAAATGCAATTCTAAACATTTAATTAGCCACATGTAATATTATTTTAAAATTTATAGGTAACATTGCCAAAGTGCAACCATTAGAACACAGGCAAATAGGAAGATCAGGATTTCTTCAGGTTCTGTCTGAAAAATCACCATGATGCATGGTAAATCGAAACCAACTAGAAACCTAATGCTACTGTGTAAACACTACATCTATTTCTAAGTTTTCCAATTAATTGAGCTCAAACAAGATATTTTCAGATGCTTCCGTTTTTTAAATTACTGTACTTATATTTCTTCTTTTTACTCATCATACATTTTGAGGAAGCAATGTTCACAAATTATTTCAATAAGTGTTTTAGGAAAAAGTTACAATTAAATTTCTTCCCGGGAAAAAGATACTAGCATAAAAGAAAAAGAAGACAAAAAAAGCCTCCTAACTTTAGGAGACAGAACAAAAACATCCTTCCAAATAACTTAAGCAATGTTGGAGTTTGATTTTTTGTCTAATTTCAGTGACTTGAGCCATGAGGTACTTGCTACAGCTGGAGACAGGTAGAAGAGTAACCCATATAAAATCAGGAAAGACAGCATAGTGATTGCTTATTCTCTATGAGTTTAAGATATAACCAATTAATCATTTTAGATAGTTCTCTTGGAATATTTTATTAAATGTATCCATGATATTAATTATTATAGTTCATTTTTAATGTTACCAGATTTAAAAAGTTGCTTATCAATATAACATTTACTAGTAAACCTATAATTAAAACAAAATTGGCTGTGAACCAATTAAAAAGTTGAAATATTAAGCTTCCATTAATACACTTTTTCTACCATATTCTCCTAATATTATATCTAAGTCTTTAACAAATATGCACCTAGAAGGATTTGCAAAAGGATTATGCAAATTAATATGTCCTACTTAACACTTGATTTACTTTGTCACTGTTATGTATCCTGTGTGACAGCCCCCTCCATCTGAACAAAGACAATTGGCAAACATAAGGAAACAGGCAAAAGACTGTTAAAAGATACTCCAAAAAAAGAAATTCAAGATTGACTTGCAGTCCCCTCTTATAAGAACATTTTGCAGCTACTTTAAACATCTCAGACAAACTAAATTTCCACAACTACTGCCTTTGTTTCTTTCTCTCTCCACACAGAAAAAAATATTTTCCAAATGTAGTACACAGAGCACAACATTAAAGGATAAATTGAAAATTTCACTCATGGAACCAGGATTTAGATATGTTGCTATTAATGAATCATGTAAGGTATATTCCATAAAATTTAAAGACATATTCTTTAATCACAGAGTGGTTATAAATGTGTGTGAACACTGCTGTTTAATTCATTAATTGAGTGGAACTTCAAAATAATTAGCTGTTCCACTGCTCCAGCCTCCCTATCTTGTTTCTAAATTGCCTTCACCTGAAGATTCTCTGAACACATTGCATAATAAAATTTTCTGAAGTAGTTTTGGGTGATTGTTTTTTTTAATCCTAGTGAAGATGAAAAAAATCCTAGTGTAACATGTAATTTGACATTAAATTTTGCTTGAAGATTGAATTACTTAAACATTAACAACTGACAATAATATACCTCACAAGAATGCCAACATATCCCTAAAACTGATCACTCATAAGGAAACTCAGGTATTAAACACAAGCTTAGGAGAAATTGAAACACTGTAAATCATGAAAATGTAAACTTTAATTCTGGCCTATTTTGATGCACAGAGCATGCCATATGAGCTCTGTGATTGATGAAAACAAATATTACTCTCAACCCTACTTTGTCAGAGACAAGGAAATAAAAACAGAAAGAAAATTTCAAAACCCAATTAAGCAATCATCATCAATTATACTGTGTAGAAGTCACTTTTCTAACTACTTCCCCACAATGAACTACCTCTGAAAAATCTCCTTTTCCCCAAATCCTTGGGATTCAGTAGTAACAGGAATAAATTGTTGCTTGGCAAAGGAAGTACTATCCAGGATTTTTGACCCTGCCATGTACTCCTAAATTTTTATTTTAAAGATTATAGTAGAATATAGCATCTTATACTGTGAAGTCAACTCCTAGATGGTTCTTACAAAAGATTAGGACTGTCAGGGTATAAAATTCAACATGATATAATTTTAGAGATCATTTAAGCAATAGCTGGACATAACAAAAGTGATTTTCAATGACAGTGAATAGCAAACAATGAGAAATACACTGGGCTCATGCAAATTATCATAGGACACAGAGTAATTCAGAGATGAACAACAAGTCAAATAACAGCTAGGCCAGATTTGAATAGTGCAAATATGACCAATAGATCTGATGTGTATATTGAAGTACTACTCAGCATCAGTATTAAGTGGCAATCTCCAGGGATGATTGCTTTCAACACATGAACTTTGACCTCAATAAGCAGAGTTAAAACATTACGAGAAAGGCAGGAAAGGGAATTGTAAAAATCTGTAGAATTAGCATCTAGTAATATTGTAAAATAACCTCCCAGTTCCTACAGCATTAATATACATCTGCGGCCTTTCAGAGCCTAGAAGTCACCAGATTTTTCATTTGATCTTTTCAGACATAAACCTAAAGAGGAATAAGAAATAAAACCTGTAATTACTATCCATAAATAAAGTAGAAATAAGCATGATACAGTGTCCAAACAAAATAATAATCACATGTGTGCATTTCATGGGAGGAAATAGGGCAGTAAAATGAATAACCAGGCTTCAAGCCATGAAGTCAGAGATTTCCCTTTTGTAACAAAGGTTTAAGGACACTGTTGATTTACTCTGTGACAAGCTGACATCCTTGTAAGCATAATGCTCTAAAGCTCATTTCAGCAGTTTTAAGCAGCATGGCACTTTTTCCTGATTTATGGCTGGTTTATGATAGTTGGAAATGGACATAGTCATTGTGGCCATAGCTTGAAACGAAGTTATGTGATGCTCTTGATGCAGACCCAGTGTCAAAAATGAAAACTATGAAAAAAATTAAAATTACTAAATACATCTTGATAATTTAGCCCAGTGGGAAAAAGGGCAAAGGGAAAAGATGATGTGTAGTGCAAGGAAAAATTACACTCTTTGGAAAAGCAAATTCAAGACTGGTAATAGATAATGGCTACGTTTTCAGAGGTCAGCAGTCAAAGCCACTATAAGATGAGCTCAAAAACTGTTATAGCAGACGCATCACATTGAAGTTATACATATGCCTTCTGTTTCTTTGTTTTCTTTAACTACACTAAATTTTCATTTACTCCCTCAGCTGCTCCAGAAAAGAACAGTTAGATCAGGACAGAATCAATACGCTCAGATTAGAACTCCAAATCCAGAGCAGACAACTTCTTAAAATTTCTTTCCATAAAGTAACAACTTTGAATAAGAGTTTATGAAAGGGACATGGAAGAAATAAAGCAAGCCAGGAAAAAAAAAATTAATTTTTTTGTTTAGCTCACTTACTTGTTTCTCCTCAAAAATTTACTAAAAAAAATATCCAATAAACTTACACTGGAACTAAGAAATAGTGTGTCTGTCTTTGAAAGTTACTCAGTATCAGCTAGCAAATCCATTTAAACCAAGAGGATTAGAATATCACAAGAGTCACAGTTGAAGTGTCATTAAAAGGAACTACTACTTGTTTAATCCATTACCTGTGAACTTATTAAGTATTTTTTTTCAGATTCAAAACATTCCTAGTATGAATACAAGTATCAGAGATGGGGGAAATATTTCAATCACAAAAAAAAAAGAAACCACGATCTCCACATGAAAGCTGTGAAAGTTGAGAAGTGTGCAACTGTCTGAAATAACTTAAGGGATAACTGTCACAAGAATTAATACAGTTTGAATGTTTAAAAATTACAACAGATTCCTTTACATTTCGAAGGCTGTCTGATTCCT
>NW_008629130.1:36383-51543 GCF_000691845.1 Merops nubicus
AGCTTAGTATCTTTCCATTTGATGGAGAGTTGTGACTGTTTCGGTATACAGTTGACTAATGCTTGTTTAATGGATTGGAATGGTCAACAAGTGTCAAAGATATAAACACAAAAGGTTAAATTAGGAGTAGGTCATTTATTCCCTTTTCTGTTTATAAACTGCCAGTTACCCCTCCAAAAGAATGGTGAAGGGCAGTAAGATGAAAACTTTTAAATACAAAATCTACAGAAAATAATAATATAGTAAAATACAATGCAAAAAAAGGAAAACTCCCAGGACATCCTACCAGAGAAAGAGTTGCAGCTGGAGTTCACAGCTCAAAATTTCTTGCCATTTCATTTGTATAGCAACTCGCCTGGGCTCATAAGAAAAAAAATTTATGTTAGGGAGTCAAAATCTAAGCTGGTAAAAATCACTGCATATAGGGTATTCTTCAAGCTTCCTTATGCAGCTACCATTGAGCTTTAAGAATGCACAAGAAAACACCAGGTGAGGGTACCTATTTTGACTAACATCCTATACTGACCATCAAATAAGCCTCTCCAACGCAACCTCAAAATGAAGTTGAGTTGGAAAGTATCTATTTAATTCAGTGAAATATTAAATATAGGAGGATCCTATGCAATATCAAATTAAAAAAGCATACAGATGGCTTTCTCACACTCACTTTTTTCCTAGAATCTGTTTAATTTCAATATTTACGATTCTAAATTGTATACCCACTACAGCTTTTAAACATAATGTTCCTGAAAAGACAGCACAATAAAATAATACTTCTGTTTAAATCAGTATTTATTCAGTTATCTGTTCAACAGTATATTTATTGGAAAGTATATTCCAGAATTCTGGCTGAACTAGTAGAACTACTTGTGTTCTCTAATAAAGTGATTTTAAAACTGTATACAGAGGAAAGAACTTTTCTTCAAATTCTAACAAACAGCTATTCAATATGGTGCACTCTATACTCAGACACTACCCTGTGTGCGTTTTTTAGAGAGATACAGAATATAAAAACAAGTCTTCCACCTCTCAGTTACTTCAATGCCTACAGTGGGGATACTGACTCTTCAGCATCAATCACTTTGCTTTATGTATCCTGTTACAGTGTAGTACTTACCAACATGGACATAGCTCCATTACTGGAAGACAAGCTCAGGTATTCTCCTGTAATACATTTTGATGTGCTTTGAAAATAAGTATCCCTGAACATTGCTTTCCTTTTAACAGTTCATGACCAAATAGCTAGAAAAGTCAGATTCCTGCCACAGAGACACCAATATGAAACAAACAAAACCAAATTTCTCTTGTCCCTCTTTCTTTAACTGAGGACTTCTTATGTCAAGTATTACTTCACTAGAAAATTATCAAGTCATCATCAACTTTGGTTAGATCAGAATGAACACTTCATTTAGAATAAAGATTACAATAAAATGAACTTAATAGGGCAAACTTTTGAAGCCAGCCTTGGCATGAACACAGTTTTCATTTACAGTCCAAAATTAATAGCTAAGAAATAAAACTACAAAGATAGGAGCTTGTTGGTCTTCCAACTTGTAAGACTTTTAATGGGTGAATTTTAAAAGGAAGAAGAGAAGACACAAAGGAAAGCCTAGATGTTAAAATCTGTCTTGGCAAAGCTTGAAGTACAGGGTTGGTTTTTTTAAAGCTTGTGATATAATCAAACCAAAGAAAAACAATGAGACCAATGAATCTCTGTACTCCATAACATAGCCAAAACATGGATCATATATTCACAATATGGAGCAAGTAAACCTCAGGTCTGATTTTATTGCTTGAATTAGAAGAAAAATGCTCCATTCAAACTCAGGCTCCACATCTGAATTTAAACTCAGCTTTTGACAAACATGAGAATAGTGTGGCCAGGAGGATGGCTGGTCAGATGCAAACAAGATAGCCTAGAGAGAGATGGGTTTTCTGAAATTTTCATTTCTGTACATCATCACCACACAAAATATTGGGATTTTCACACCTGACTTCATATCAAGTTTATATCTAATCTGGCAATATTTTTAATTCACCTTCTCAATTGCTTATATATTAAAAATATACAGAAAACGAGGATGCAGGAATCATTATTACCCTAACAAAACACAGAGAGGAAGTGAGAGCATGTGAGCAAGGGGCACAAACGAGTGCAAGAAAGAGAGGGCATGTGAAAGAGTGAGAGGGGTGAGAAAATAATAGTGAGAAAAGAGAGAGGGTGAGCAAAAGTGAAAGAGGAAAAGCAGAAAAGCATAGTCAAGTGAAAGAGCATATGAGAATGAGGAAGATCATGCATGTGAGGGTGAAAAGGAGGGAGAAGAGAAGAGGAAAGGGGACGAGGGGAGAAATAAAGAGGGAGAGAGAGGAAAGGCAAGAGAAGGAGGGATAAAAAACACTTGAAAGAGAATAAGTTATTTTGATGAAATCAAAAGTTTTTTCTGGTAGAGACAGATACGAATCATACACATTCTTTATCCAAAATCTGGTACCTTAATGGTCTCCACTGCCTGTGGTATGTAGCCAAAATGATGAAGTGAATCATGTGAACCTGGTGCACTAGTACCCAGAGTTTTACTGAGCTTCACACTCTGCCTATTTTTATTTCAACTCAGCATGGTTTAGATCCAGCCTTTTTGGTTTAATAATTTCAGTATAGTTGTCTGTTACATTTCTGATTCAGTCCATAATAATGTTATGTTTTATTCAGTTCAGCACACTTTCTAATAAATTCTTTTATCTGCTTTATTCAATTCATCACAGTGTATATATTATATTTTATTTATTTCAGTATATAAACTTCGCTGTGTTACATTAAGCCCACAGCACATTGTATCCATTTCTTCATCTGTTACATCCATTTTGTCATGTGTTCTAGCACATATGGGTTTACATCCTGATTCTAACTTGCTTTAGAGCATCTGTGGTATTAATGTGATTTGTTTTTCATCTGTTCCTGCATTAATTTTCTGTAAGCATTTATAAGTTTATAAAGAACGATTCCTAGAAGACACCATGGTGCGCTGTTGAATTCATTTGAATTGTGTCTGAATTCCTAAATGTCATATTGTAAGCATCTTTAAAGAGCAGTAAGGTAAAATGTAATGTGGTTACTGTTAATAAACATGAACATGCACAA
This sequence comes from Merops nubicus, assembly GCF_000691845.1. Taxonomy (NCBI): domain Eukaryota; kingdom Metazoa; phylum Chordata; class Aves; order Coraciiformes; family Meropidae; genus Merops; species Merops nubicus. The sequence goes on from NW_008629130.1 coordinate 39,523, forward strand.
TTTAGTCTTTAAGTTTAAAAAGAACGATCCCTAGAAGACACCATGGTGCGCTGTTGAATTCATTTGAATTGTGTCTGAATTCCTAAATGTCATATTCAGTGGGAGTTAAGACTGCAATGTTTCTTTTGAAAATTATAGGAGACTAGAATAGTCTCCTATGTCTTTCAACTTGATATTTTGTATGCTTTTCACTTTCATGAAATTAAGGAATTCCATTTCACAAGGAAATAAAACAGCAAATTCCAAGCATCTAAAGAAAAGAACTTATGATTTAAAGAAGATAGTCTGTGCAAATCAGTACGTATGAGTTTGAAATGGTTTTATGGGTGAAATGCAGATTCCTTCTCTTTTTCTATATTTGTTTAGTTTTGGGGAGAATTTAGGACATATTTAAGATAATTTTTACTCCCATGTGAAGCAGAAGTGTTAAATCTCCGCTTCTTTTTATATAAAAACCACTTTAGATTCTATTCAATTTGACTTGGAAGAAAGGGGTATAAGAAATTATTAACAAACAATATGATTATTAAAAAATACAATGAATTATGAAAAGCTATAATAAAAAAAAAAAAACCAACATATAAAGCAGCATAAAAACAAAATTAATTTGACACAAGCAGATGATGAACTTTGACCTTATCTTCAGCTATATCCCTGGTGTGGGCATTAAAGAAACGTACTGCAAGGCCATCAGATACTTAAAGCAAAGGTGGTTTTTTCCTATGTCTTTGCATATATATGAAACACTTCAGCATAAAAACAAAATTAATTTGACACAAGCAGATGATGAACTTTGACCTTATCTTCAGCTATATCCCTGGTGTGGGCAAATGTACTGCAAGGCCATCAGATACTTAAAGCAAAGGTGGTTTTTTCCTATGTCTTTGCATATATATGAAACACTTGCATGTATTATCTCTAACAAATAGTAAGGTACCTGCTATATATCCACCTGTCTTGCCATTGATTGCTCTGGACAATGCCACAAAGTGCCTCCACATTTCTTTTTCTCTTTCCCAAATCATGTTTTTCCGTGTTTAGTACATGCTGGTTTCCTCTTCCTGGGAACTGACTGCCCTACTCATCAAAATGGAGAAATTTAAATTATCAATTTTGGCACAGCCTATCCACTTCTCTCTTCATTTAGAATATAATCTGAAACATTTTCTTTAATTAGTAATCACAGATAGGTTGGTGAAATGTGATATATATTGTCTTGAGGAGAGAGCTCATTAAATGTGCTAGAAACTGATGTGGGAGGGCAACATGCTCCATCTGTACCTCCAGAAAGATTCCTGTTCTCTGGCTGCTCAACATCTGAAAAGCCACATTACTGTAGAGACCCAGACACATCTTCATGCCACTGTACCAAGATGCATGTTCACCTTCAGAGCTGCTGACCTGGATCATCCAGAGAATTTTCAGACTCCCAACAGGGAGGAGATTACTTCAGCCTCTTTCCTTTCCTCGATGTGCATTATATCTTTTTCTATTATTACTCTATTATATCTGTTTCAGAGAACTACTATATGATCTAGCTGTCAAGAGAAATGGAGAAAGGGCAAGTCCTTAGAGAATATATATGGAGTTTCAATTTCCATTCTAAATTCAGTCTGTGAAGTTCATAAGACAAGTTCAGCGTACTAGAAGCAGATAAAATTCCAGCAGTTCAGTTCTTTAGGTTTGTAGGATGATGTTTCTGATGTCGAAGCAAACAATTTCATAGACCTTTAACTACAGGAGAATTTTTATATCTGTGCAAAGGCTCACCATGAGGACCATGTACTAGGAAAAAATGATTTGGGCTTTTGCTTGAGAGCTTAAATAACGTTCAGGTCTTGTGCTGGCATAATCTTCATAGATATTATTATTTTCTATTTAACACAAGTAACAACACTTCCTCAGTTTTCGTATTTCTTAAATGTGAAGAGGTAAGGGAATAGAACTACATTGTTTTTACAAGAGACATACATAAAAGCACTCCATAAACAGCTGATCTTCCAGCTCTGTTCTAATAATATAAGAAACATTGTTTTGGCTTGATTAACATATTTTTCAGCTACAGATTTACATGTTTAACACATCTTAAGTGTGTGTACAGGAGTATCATACAGAATGTAGATTAAATTAAACAATTCAGAAATTTTGGCATTCAGTTAGACTACAATACATCTGGAAATACTCCACTGAATTTACACCAGTTTTGCACTAAACAATGAACAATCAAGAGCTGTGGCTGTGCGTGTTATTTATTTGCCACCAATATTTGAATATAATATGCAGCATTGACGAGACACGTTTGGGATTGCATAACATGATACCTGTATTCTGGGATAACATTAATGACTAAAGTGATCTAAACTAATTTTAAATATACTTTTTTTTTTTTAAAGAATGTTTGCATGTGTTTGCATAAACACATAATCTGCATACTCTGATTCTGTACATCAGTTTTCAAACCACGGCAAAAATTTTTATAGCTGACATCCAAACCACTCAAGCATAATTTATAATGGAAATGCTGACACGAAGCAAACTGTTGTGGCATGAGCAATGCTCATACAAAACAAAAAGCAAAGGCTCCTCAAAAAAAACTACATTAAATTATTTTTCTGAGCTTTACAAAATAAAGCTCAGATGAAAAGCATGTAAACCTGAAATAATTTTATTGATGACCATATTCTATGAATTTAAACAATCTCAAAAGGAAAATCCCAAGAGTCATGACTTTTTAAAGTTTTCTTTGGAAAATGCAATCTTGGTAGAGTTTCTAGCCTAACGGTTCTTATTTGTACTTGCAAAACCTATATGCCTTTTTTATAGCGCACATTGTGGCTATTGGTATGCACAGACACATTCTAATATTGTCCCCCACAACAAAAGCCATCATTCTGGCAAAAGGAGACAGGAAAATCTAACACTCTCCTACCATGACCAAGATGGTAAGAGCTGCTGCAGTTGCCAAATACGATACACAAAACATTTAATTTATAATAGTTAGGACTTGGCCCTTGACCAAGCCCAAAGAACTATGTCTTATTTCACTTGCTCTTGAATATGTCTCTTTCAGAGATAAATGACTGTGCTGTTTGCCAGTTCTCTCCTCTGTTTGGCGTTTTGTTTAGCCCTGCTTGTGACAAGCCAAGAGTTGATGCATCTGCTTGAATGTGTAATATACATCTTTGGTCAACTTAGCTTTTTTCCTTGACAATATTATGTCAAACAATCACATCACAACTGGCTCTGATCTCTTTGTTGTTAGCTAATAAATTAAAGAGTATTTATTATCTGCAATCCTTTTTTCCCTTTTAATGGTGACACATTTGTGGTGAATTACAGGGCAGCTTTATAAACTAGGCTGTGGGCCAGTATCAGCCCCTGCGTTCATCTGAATGTTCCCTCTCCCACTTGGCCTCCCAGCCTGGTGGTAAATCAAGGCAGCTGTCACAGCACACTAAGTTAGTGTGCGTCATTGGGGAGAGCAGGAAGCGTTGGGGGTATAATTCTGTCCATCAAACTAATATGTTATATCAGTAGCTTTGTAATCTTCTGCTATAAGTTATGGGAAGTGACACCTAAGAATTCACTTTGAAAGCAATGTGTTCCTCAGACTTTAAGCCAAAACAGACCAAATCTGCAGCAAGAGCTCCTCTGTTTATATGAGCAGATTTGTAGCAGCTAGCCGCCCCACTGCTATCAATGCAGCAGTATTTTACACGTTCCACTGCAAGCCTCTCTCTGTTTACAGTCTTTGCAGCAGAATTTGTAAACTTTTAAAACATGGTTTCTTCCCTTCTCCTTTTTTTTACCCTTGCTTTAACCTCCAGTAGCAGGATAGATAAATATACTCCTTCAATGTTATCATGACAAAGTGAACTCCTGACAGATAGGCATGAATGGGAGACCTATTTCCCTTGTCCATACCCCCTTCAACCTCTGCCTTGACAAATGTGGGAAATAGCCACACAGGACAGGAGAAGAATACACACAGCACTATGATAGGAATGTCAGCTTATTTGTTAAATGTCTACATGATACTGAAAGAAATTAGTGAAGATAACCTTAAATAGGAAACGTGTTTTCTAAACAGCTTCACAGAGGTCCAATTCACACTGTATCTCCCCTAAAAGGATGGTTTATTTTCAAGGACTGTTTTTAATGCTTTTGAAGACCAAAAAGAGGAACTGGGACTCAATTAAGTGTTTTTGTGAGGTGTGATTTGATCTAAAAGAAACCTATGAGGCATCTCCAAAGAGTCTAAGGCAGACAAGCATGTCCCACAACTGTAACACACTGAAATCAAAGATTACATATCTGTACACTTTTTATCAAACTATTTTAAAGAAGATGATTTAGTATCAACCCCATAGTGTTTAGTATTAAACCCCACAGAATTTTTCTTTGACAAACTTTGTAATCAATAGTACATTTTTAAAAATCACTAGAAAACAGTACTTTTTCATCCTTAATCTACTTCCAGAGGCTACTACAATATAAAAACACATCTTGGGAAAAGCTGACTTCACTTAGTCTTAATACACACAGCACTGTCGTTGTAGTAGAGGGTAGTGGTCAATGGCTCAATGTCCACATGGAGATGGGTAAACAAGTGGTTTTCCCTCTGGGATCCATGCTGGGACCAGTAATGTTTAATTTCTTCATCAGTTATATAGACAGTGTGATTGAGTGCACCCTCAGCAAATCTGCAGGTGACACAAAGATGAGTGGTGAGGTCAACATGCAAGAGAGACAGGATGTCATCCAAAGAGACCTGGACAATCTTGAGAAGTGGGCCCATGGGAACATCAGGAGGTTTAACAAGGCCAAGTGCAAGGTCCTGTACCTGGGTAGGGGTAACCCTCATTCTCCATAGAGGCTGGAAGATGAGGGGATAGAAAGCAGCTCTGCAGAAAAGGACTTGGGGGTACTGGTGGACAAAAAGTTGGACATGAGCCACCAATGTGCCATGGCAACCCAGAAGGCCAATTGTATCCTGGGATGTATCAAAAGAAGTGTGGCCAACAGGTCGATTCTGCCCCTATGCTCTACTCTGGTGAGACCTCACCTGGAGTACTGTGTCCATCCCTGCAGCCTTCAACACAGGAGGCTCATGGACCTGCTAGAAGGGGTTTGGAGGAGGGCCACAAAAAGGTTGAGAGGTCTGGAGCACCTCTCCTACAAGGACAGCCTGAGAAGGCTGGGCTTGTTCAGCCTGGAGAAGAGAAGGCTCCAGGGAGACCTTATGATGGCCTTCCAGTACCTGGAGGGGCCTACAGGAAAGCTGGGGAAGGACTGTTTACAAGGGAGTGCAGGGACAGGATGAGAGGCAATGGTTTTCAATTAGAGCAGGGGAGATTTACATTAGCCATTAAGAGGAAGTTCTTTCCTCTCACAGTGGGGAAACAGCGGAACAGACTGCCCAGAGAGGTGGTGAAGGCTCCATCCTTGGAGACTTTCCAGGTCAGGCTTGATGGGGCGCTGAGCAAGCTGACCTAGCTGGGGATGTCCTTGCTTACTGCAAGGGGGTTGGACTAGATGACCTTTCGTGGTCATTTCCAACTCAAATCATTCTATGATTCTATTGTCTCATCAAGCATTAATCCAGCTTTCTACCAATGAATGCAGTTTACAGTAGATTTTAAAATACGTTCAGAACAGTTAGAGATACTTCTAATTCCATTAATCTGTGCAATGTATAAATGTTGTTTTAACTTTCATTTCAATGTCAACTTGAAAATCATGACTGATATTTCACAGGATCACGAGGCATACCATTAATGCCTAAAACCTTAAGAAATCTTGTGTTTAATAGCATCAGGTCTTGTTCACATGCCTTAAAGATTTGAAAATTTATATGTCAGAGTTGGTTAAACAGTAATAAAATGAAACATTTTATCTTGAAAGTAATCTACTTAGGAACCACTTTTCTTTCATCTGTTCATCCCAAATAATTAAAGCAGCAGTGATTTGGGGTATTTTCTCTTTAATAACATTTCAAAAATATATTTTGAAATTTTCTGCTGGTTGTAACCACTATGATCAGAACAAAAATTCCTAGTCTAAAAAAAAAAAGTCTAATTAAATCCACAGTTGATGGGATTTAAGATTAAAAAGATCCGTTATTGCATGAAATGCAGGCAATTACAATTAACATGTTTGCAGCAGTCATCAGACGATGCATCTGTGCAGTTGATGAGAAGACAGTAGGGTTTTCCAGTGCTATGTTTTTCATGTGGGATTTACTCACTTGGCCTGTGTCTTGTACTCTTGGTTGATGCACATCCATCCAACTTTTTTTTTAAGTTAAAATGTCCCTCTCTCACTGCACAACCTCGCACTTCAGAATGCCAAAAAAAATTTCTGATTTACTATTTATCTGTAACTGGAGAGGGAAAAGCAGAGTTTTGTAGAGATTTCAGGGCTAGACTGAAACAAAAATCTCCATTATTTAGAAGGCTTCTACACTGATGGCTATTTTGCTAGAAATCACATGTCCATGATGCCTTCCACCACATCTCTCTTTTACATGGTCCATTCAACACACAGATGTATGCCAGTGTTAACATGCCATTTATTAAGTCTTGTTCTGGGCTACCACGCTCTCAAATATTTACCATCACATGGTTATTTTCATTTGGGAAATTGACTTGTACTTGTAATACATTGGCCATAGCCAACCATTCCCTCAGTAAAATATCCAGTGATTTAATAGAGCCCGAAGAAACAGTCTTGTACTTTGTGGTTTTCCTGCAGAAGCTGCTAAAACTTTAGTAGGTTTAGCCCATCTCCCAGAAATAAATCTCTCATAAAGACATTCTACAAATAACTCTGTTTAAGACAGATCATGAAAGTCCAGATCCTGCAAACACAAGGCATTAAGAAGGAAGGGAAAATCTGATCTCTTGATTGAACAACTGATTGAATCAAGAACAGTTTTTGACTGAATCAAGAACAACTCCCTACAAATAGAAAGCTTATGGTTAGAATTTGGAAACCATGGTCAAAGGTTCAATAGACCCTTTCCTTCCTTCTACACCAGTTCAGTCTTCTCTGAACAAGCCTTCTAGCAGCTGCTAGGGGCTAAGCCTCAGGTAAAGTCATTTGATGAAGTACTGCAAAAAACTGTATCAATCATTTGTGATTTTTTTTTTTCCCCAGAGTAAAAGGTACCTTTTCCCACCTGCGTCTGCTGACTAAGGTGTTTTTTCTGAATACCTCAAGTGTAGCCCTGCCAGTCTAGCCACAAGCACATGCATTGTTCCCCACTGATGGATAATAACTGTATTTCTCAAGTCACCTACAAAAATCATAGAAGTTGTACCACAGCAGCCACTGGAGATTTGGCAATGAAATATCTTGCTCCTGTTTTCAGGAGTAATCATCTAAAGCCATATAAAAATTCATCCAGAGTTCAAAGTATATCAGAGACAGACTGTCAGTACACAAAGCTAACATTTGGGCTGAATCATCCATCACTAGCTAAGCACTCAGAAACCAAGTAAAGCAGATTTTTTATAGACGGGGCAGAGTCCTGTGACTTCCCCACTACATGACCTCCTAAAAAAAAAACAAAAGTCACTGTATTAATCAGAAAGCTCTTTTTCCTTTCCTCTATGCATACACTTTGACTAGAATTTTTAAAGAGCATCAGGGAGCTGAACAGTCAAATTTCACTGAACATGAGCACAAAGTGGACAATTTATCCACTCAGTCCCTTCTGGAATTCCTTGCTTTCATTTCTACTTAGCATTTGGGACATTCAGAAATTAACACCAAACAAGAGAGTATTTTCAAATTAATTAAATACATCAACTAAGTGTAAGATTATGTCTGACACCAATATGCACAAATCTAATCCAGCATTTTGGAAATAAAAGATTAATATGATTCCAGCTGATGCAGACTCCAAAATCATATTCCTTGAACAAGGATTTTGACCATGCAAACTTGGTCACATAGACTATTCTTGAAAGGATTTGTCCAGCTTTTTATATTACAGAAGTCTTAAAATTCTGCAGTCTAAGGTGGCAACATGCTAAATCTTATCCTAGGAAACATTACAAATTGCAGTTACTTGTAAGGCACTTGGCTTTTTTAATTTATAGTTCATTGTTTTTCCTTGTCCTTTCTTAAAAAAAGAGGAGAAACAAAAGGAAGAGAATTATGGAATTTTCATTTACATATTTAGCAGTAATACAGGACTACTATCTGGTTTTGAGACAGATGCAAGATTCTTAGTTAAAAGCTAACTTCAAGGCATCTCATGCATGTCTTCCTAGAGAAACAATTTTTTTTTTTTTCCTCCAATATAAGTAAAAAATTAACACCTGAGCCAAATTTTCATTACATTTTGTATAGTTAGTAAACAATGGTAGTTCCTCTAGCTATTATATTTATATATTTAATAAATCTACAGTCAATAACACTTAATTATGTAAGACACCACAAAACAAATCTTTGGTGAAAAATATATCAAGTGATTTTTTAAAAAAAACTCAAATAAATACATTTTAATGTTATGGCCTTTAACAGATCTTTAATAATTGTAGTAATTTAAAGAAGAAGTTGTCAATGAAAAATTCTTCAGCAGTTCTGATGTTTGAACTAGATATGAAAATTTATACTACAAATTCATGATAAGAGAAGACAATGCTCAGAATCACCAGTGAATAACTTTCAGGACACATTTCAGTACAGTTTCCTGAATATAAATGGCTTTGTTTCTGCTATTCATGAGGTTGAATAAATAGTTTACTTATTTTATAATGATTAAGATTGCTCTTTCTTTACCTATATACATAGGCATTTAGTGATTTTCTTTTCCAAGTCAATTAGATTTGGAAGTTTCTCTTTCTTTGCTATTTTAAGTGAGGAAAAAATATCTGAAGTTATTTCTTTTTTATAAATGGTTGTCTTTCATTTAAACCCATCTTGTTTCAATCTTACACACTCTTTGAGACTGTAACACAAACTACAACCTCCTTTTCTTAATATAAACAGAAGGCATTAGCAAGAACAAACATCAACTGAGCTAATCCTTCACTCTACAGTTCTTTTGTAAACTGAGTGATCCTAAGCTAGCTTTTCTGACTTGTGAAAAAGCATAGAAGGCTCAACAGGGCTAACACCACATACTGGATCACTACTCCATAGTGAGTTTTGGGATTTTGATAACTTCCGCCCCACCCTTTTGTGGAATTTTTTTGTCCTAGAAAAGCAAAACACAATCCCCAAGGTTCAACCCCAGTCAGACAGACAGCAAGGTTTGTTTGAAAAGCATTTCCCAGTAACTGTTCAAACACAATTTGATTTTGGAGATGAGGGCAATTTTCATATTTTCACATATCTCCAAATCTCATCACTATAAGAAATGGCATATGAATCTAAACAGACTGTTTCTCTGGAAGTGTTTAATTAAGACACAGCCATTTTTTAGCTTTCTGAATCTTTACTGCTGTTTTAAACGGGACATAAGCAGTCATGACCTTTTGTGTTTGATGTCAGAAAATGAAAAGGCCCAGCAATAACCGGAGTTTACATTGGCTTCATTTTGCAGTCCAGAATTAAATACACACTATATCCAGAGCACCATACATTCTTGAAGGCTTAAGATGTGATTCAAGCCCTCCTTGTGTGAAGAAAACAGATAACAGCTGGGAAACTGTGGAGCAGTTCCAACAAGGACCTTCTGCTTCCTCATATAGCCCTGCTCAATGAATTACAATCATAATATCTCTATGGTTGTCAAACAACTACTTACTTTAAAAACACCAGCTGTACTATGTCGCCTTTTCTTTTCTTATTGCAAGACTTATCAAACTAAAATATTGTATATTCTTCAGCAAAAGGCTGTCCTTGAAACTTTGAAGATTAGAGGAGAACAAAACAAGTCAACTTGTGGTTGTTTTATATACACTAGCTAAAATTCTCTCATTTTTCTATGCTTAATGCTCAGTAACTGAATAAAATGGTCTATATTTGAGAGGACTTAAGTACTTATTTAATTTCTTTCAGGATTGCATGGATTTATCTATACAAATCTATCATTGTCAAATCTATCAAAGATTTGATTGTCGTGACAGCTTTTCACATGTGCCAGTTTTCATAAACTTCTATAAAGAATGCTTACCTTTTTCCCCCCCTTGTTTAATATCTCCAGAGCATATAGCTTAATAATAAAGGATCTAAATCAAAAGGCATAACAGAAAGTTGAATAAAGCAGTATAATGACTTATAAAAGCACCAATAATGACTTATTTTTTACAGGTTCAATTCTATGTTATTATCAGTAGAAAAAAACAGAAGTCTTTGCCTTTTTACTTTCCACAGGATTCTTAAGAGTAAAAATAATGCAATACACAAATTACCAGTCCATTGCAACTAGGATTCTGATTACAGGCACCACTATTACCAGGTACTTGGAAGAAGACAAATTCTAGAATGAAAATGGAAATCTCTATGGAAGGTGTTCCACCAACACTCTTACATTTTTTTTAAAACCAAACACTTCATCAGTTCACAAGGTCCAGCGTTTAATACAATCATCTGTCAGTTTGGCCAATTTCAGTCGCTTCTTAGAAGAATCCCTGAGCTGTTTCCATAAAAATTTGATCTGAAACCAAATATTTCCCCCATTAGCTCTGGGTTTCTATGAATTGCCTACAAGTGGCTGGTTTGCTTCCTGGAGACCCATCCAAACTAACTCTGCATGGTGAGACTTCAGACTGCACATTTTTCAGAGGGAAAACAAAGCGTGTTTTACTGTCATAAAGGAACAAAATTTAAATAGGATGACACAGTCTCTACCAACTTGCATTTGTTTCTTCAAATGTATTTCTAACATGTAGGTTTCTCAGACTCAGTTTTAGGTGGTATTTTTCCACATTTCTCTATTTTGCCTTCAACTCCATTCTTGGATGCTTCCCTCTTCATTTCTCATCCCACCCTTTCTTTAATCCCCTCGACCTCTCTTTGCATTATTTCAGAAGGGAAGCAGGTGACAAGAGGTGTTTGAGAACAACAACTTTTCAGCATAATCAAATTGACAGCCCTAGGACAGCATGCTGATGAAAACTGATAGTGCTAATAATTGACAATAGATTTATAGAAAACGTTAAAAATTCTATTTTCCCAAAATTAAAAAAAAAAATATTTTCTCTAGCAAAGAAAAATCATATTTTGGGAGTAATTTATTTTTCACTTGGGAGTAAAGTTTGCTTCAGCCCATGTCCCATCAAGTCAATCAAGATCAAAAAGTTCTCTTCACTCACTGTGCAAGGTTCAAACTAGCAGACCCTTTCTGTGAAAACTCTCCATGAACAAGTCCAGAGTCTCTCTGAGGCTATTTTGAGTGAATATTAATCCTTCCTGAATAATTTCTATGAGGAGCATTTAAACTTTTCACATTCCCATCCACTCATCTGACAGTGACAGCATTTTGTGTAAGGAACCTGGAGCTCAAGCATTTGTCCTGCTTTTTATTTATAAACCTCGGGATTTCAAAATTTCTTCTAAATATCTTTTTCATAATCAAATATCTTGTATAAATTAATCTATGCCAAATCTCTTCTTCCAACAAAGCCGTTCCACCAAGCAGAATGTAAATCACAGAATCACAGAATCACAGAATCACAGAATGTTAGGGGTTGGAAGGGACCTCTGGAGATCATTGAGCCCACCCCCCCTGCCAGAGCAGGACCATCTAGTCTAGGGCAGGTCACACAAGAACACATCCAGATGGGTCTTAAAAGTCTCCAAGGTAGGAGCCTCCACAACCTCCCTGGGGAGCCTGTTCCAGTGCTCTGGAACCCTTACAGTGAAGAAGTTCTTCCTCATGTTGAGGTGGAACTTCCTGTGCTCCAGCTTGCATCCATTGCCCCTTGTTCTATTGCAGGGTACAAGTGAAAACAGGTTGCCCCTTTCTTCTTGACACCCAGCCCTCATATATTTATACACATTAATTAGATCCCCCCTAAGTCTTCTCCTCCAGACCAGAAAGCCCCAGGTGTCTCAGCCTCTCCT
>NW_008629131.1:0-1353 GCF_000691845.1 Merops nubicus
CATTTAATTATTAAATTAATTATTAAATACAAATTAATTATTAAATACACCTGTACATTCTGCCACTTCTGTATCTCAACTGAAACACTAGATGCATCACCCTACAACTGTTTATTGTTTTGCACAAGGACACAAAAATATTCTGTGAAAATAAATGCAAAACATCACTGGATAAACAGTTCGTAGCTCAATGTGACTTAAATGTCCGTGTTCCCAGACCTCAGTGTGCCAGATATCCTGCAACTCCAATACCATAGGCAAAAGACAATTGTTTTAATTGATTCTTACTGGCAGAATCTCCATCTGCAGATTGAAATCCTGCATAAATGGTAAAACAGCTCGCCTGGCAAAGGACAGAGAGACTGATTTAGCAATTGGGAGCTAAGAAAAAGGGGAAGAAACTTCCTCTTAAGGGAAGAAAACTGGGAAACAAATCTAAAACTACATTAGAAAACTGTTCTCCACAGGTACCAAAAGCCAGTCAGATGTCCCACCTGCCTCCTTCCTCTCCCCTCACCCCTGTTAAGGACCAAGAGGCAGGTATACGTCACAGCAATTAGACTTAAGCAAACAAAACAAATTGGAGAGGTCATTAGTGTGTTACCCAAGTGTAAAGAACAGGCCTCTTGCATCAGCATTTAGTGGGCCAGCATGTGAGAATGATGGATGGAGAGTCTGGGGGAAGGGAGATAAGGAAGTGTCCTCACTGCTGAAGCCCCCATTGAGTTTGATTGGAATATGTGAGCAGGAGACTCGCAAGGAATATGGGACCGATAATCAAAAACATGACAGGGAAACAGATGTTGCCTGCTTTGGAAGACTCTCCTTGCACATTCAACACAATGGAAAGGGCTCAGATAATAAAACAGAGAGGATCCCAGCAAGAAATATAGCGTGCTGACACTTTTATGACCTGAGATGCTTACAAAATACAGAAATGGCGTTTTGTTTGCTTTCCATGCGCAGCTTGATATCACATGCTCAGCTCTCTCTGCTGCCACTTGGAGTCAGGAAGGACGATATATTTTCCTTTCCAGATAAACCTAGTGATTCTAGTCAGGTGCAGAAAGCAAATAAATTACATAAGAAGACTTTCTGTATCTATTAATCAAGAGGCTTGTCATTTTCCAGGCCTTGATCCACATGAAAGAAAGTGAGGAGGGGGAGGGGGACCTAGAAATAAAGGAGGATGTGGAAAGGAGCAGAAAGAAGTTTCCTGCTGGAGCTGCCTGAGAGGTTTCTCATAGCATGAAGGACCACAGTGTAGACAAACACAGTGAAAACCTACTCTCTGCCTTCTCCTTTTGGAGCTTTTCTCCCCAAGCCATGGGGACGCAGTCCAAAAGCAGGAAT
>NW_008629131.1:1384-3777 GCF_000691845.1 Merops nubicus
TGCACGAACCAGAAATATTCCATTGTGCTTTTGGGGCAGTTATTATCACATTTTCTTCTTCTTCTTTTGAATGTTCAGAGGAAAATACCCTGCTGCTGAAAAAAGGAGCCACATACAACACCTTGTCTTTGAGTATATCCCAACAGGCTATGTCATATACTTGGTTCCTTCCCAGCACATAGATAGGTAGTTGTGGAGACAGGTATTTGCAGAGTATAGCAAAGGAGTCAAGGTTGGCTACTTACACAGATAAAAGAGGAGATAATTTTCTGCACATTCTGCAATAACTCTAATATTAGTAGAGAGATGTGATAGACTCAGTAGTTTGCATGAGAAACTGGCTCTATTTCACTCTCTGCAACTGACTTCACAAGTAGCATTAAAAAAAGCCTCAGAATAATCTTATTGAGGCAGTCATATTTACTTTCTTCCTTGGATTGCTGCAGATGTAAATCAATGAACATTTATGGCATTTTTGAGATCTTCCAAGAAAACAAACTAGAAAAGCGTAAAATTACTGTATGGAAAGACTGAATTATTGCTGCAGCCCAAACATGAATCAGAATAATATCCCATATGGAAAATTGTCAAGAAAGTTCTTGAACCAGGAACCTGGTTCATGGCCAAAGAGTAAATCTGGTTCTGTCTGAATCAACTGCCGGAGACAATCTGTCTACACATTGCTAGATAGGCATGTAGCAACAATATGGGTAAAGCAGTTTTCTCTGTGAGGCTTCTTACTAAGACTAACCTTGGCTTAGGGAAGCTGGTATCTCTAAGTTCCCTCTACCTCCTGTGGCAAGAGAATGGTTTTTCCCAGAGACACCTTGGAGGCCTAGGCTTAGGCTATTTTGCATTGCTTCCTGGAGTTGCCTATACAACTGTCTCCCATCTTTTTAATTTCTGCACAGAAATAAGCAATGAAACAGCTAATGCCCACAGCTAAAGTACTGCTTTGAATGGAGCAATGGTTCTAGTCCTGGTGTCCACACCCATTAGAGCAGGGTGGAAATGGGAAGGGGTCCAGAAAATAATTTAGTGACTAATATGAGGTCAAGAAAATCTGCTGTATAGTGAGGAAGAAAGACAGACAAACCTAGCTGAGCAACAAAAGACTATGAGAGTTACAAATTAGGATTAGAAAGTCTTTTTAATTAAACACTGAAATAACCTACTGAGAGACATCAGGGATCTTCCATTACAAAAATGTTTTACATCAAAACTGAACAGATTTGCAAGGGATATGCTATAACTCAATCCCAGGCTACTAAAGTCACTGAAAAAAAAAATCAAACCTCTTTTGTTTTATGACTTTGATCTTAAAACCTCTAGAGGCCTACAGTTTTTTGCAGCTCTTCCAATAACCTCTTAGCTTTCTGGCAGTCTCTGTGCTAGGTAATGTTATCAACACATTCAAGATCAATCAGAGATGATTATGTAACTTTTACTCCTACTTCAACATCTGTTGTCAGACAGTCAATGGGAACGCTGAAGATACAAGCTAACAAACATTTCTCTGGCATATCCCTGTTGAAAGTGAGTCCAGAAGAGAGCCGTCAAGTCTTTCATAATTAATCATAAGGCAGTAAAGTTTCTTAACTGGATACCTTAACTACACAGACAGGGGAGAACCTCTAGATTTACATTGTGACTTAATACAGTTATCTGTTCTGCAGGTCTTGATAGTTACAACAGAACACCAACCAAAAAACTTTCTCCTCATCTGGGCTTCTTGTAGGGATATTTTGTTTTTTTACTTTTATTTAGAAATGATGCACTCACTTTCATTATATTTCCTGTTCTGGATGAATCCAGTTAGTTAATAAACCTCTCCTTTAACAGTTTTTTTTCTGCCTTAGGAAGGCCTCCCTGACGTACTCACTCTACTACAACGTCAAAGTATTTGCAGCATTAAAGTACATCCTCCCACCTCCTTCCAGTTGGAGATAATATAATCTTATCAACAGGGGAGCAGAGGAGCAGTTAATCACTGCATCAGTCTGGGTGTTAACACCCTTCACAAAGAGCTGCAAGGGCAGTTATGGGGATGCTTGAGAACAGCCAGCCGCTGAGTGTCACTCAGGGCTGCTTCACTCGCCAGGCCAGCACTGTGTGAAGGTGGCCTTGGCAGTGGCCTTCTGGCTTGCAGAGTACAAGGCTCTGTGGTCTGCAATGCCCAGGCTCAGCCAACCTGGCCAACAGTGACCTGCCTTTCCCCCAGCACATCGGACATGCTCTCAAGATGCCTGCACCATGCAGCATTCCCATTCTTCCTTCAAGTAATTACTGGTAGGTCTTGGAGTGCCAAGGGGCATTCAATATGCCAAGTAATACATTGACTGTGGGGCTCAGTAAGGCACTCAACCTACAGATATTCAAGTTTCCAGGAATGC
>NW_008629131.1:3808-9662 GCF_000691845.1 Merops nubicus
TCAACTTTGCTTCTATTTTCTGTGTAGCTCCCTATTTTCTGAATGTTTTTAATTTAACTAAAAGGTTCTGCAATGGAAACAAACATGATTTGCAGCTGAAAAAATCCACTTTGTAAAAATGTGTGAAGAATTTACAGATGAGCTATGTGATGGAGTAGCATCACAATATGAATATGTTACAACAGTGAACATCAGCTTTCACGGCTGACCACACAAACAAGATTCCTTCTGGTTTAGGGTGTTCTGTGTCATCACTGTTGATTATCAGTAGTTTGCTACAAAAGATGTTGTTGAGGGTGGTTATACACGATGACCTTCTGTTGCCATTTCATCTTCTGGTTGGCCATAACAGGACTATCACACATCTGTAGTGCATGAGTGATGGGCTGGGAGATGCCCATTTAACTGTTGAATTACAATGGGTGGAAGTTCTGCTGCAAAATGCATCTCAGAGCACAAGTCTGTGAGAACCTGTGGGTATTTGTCAGACATCAGAGCTGTGAGTCCCGCACCCTGCTGAGCCCACACAACTCCTCAGGTTCTGAAACTGTTGCAACCATCCAACAAAAGCAAGTTATATCACAGAATATAATTTTCAATTCTGCACATTTCAGGGACATCCATTGCACTGGATGTGGCTGTTTACACCATGTTTTCTTTCATTTGATTTGTTTTACATACTAGGTACCCTATGCCGTGTAGGCACACCCCACCAAAAAAAAAAAAACCAAAAACAAAAAACCAACTCTGTCAATGTTTTGCTCTGTATTTTACTCCCATTCTCATTCCTTCCACTCCAACCTTCATAACCTCAGCCCATTTATTCATTCTGCGTGTGCTGTGTAACCCAAACAAATGAGACTAACTTGGTTTCTGTCATCCTTTTCACTTGAAGGCTTTACTAGAACATAAAGACAAACAAATTAGCCAAAATATTTCTCTCTAAACCAGTCCTGATACTCACCCTTTCCATATACACAAAAGCCTGATTTAAAGTTTTCAAGTACTGGAAAATCCATCATGTCTCTAAGTAAATTGCTTCAGTAGTTAACTAACTCACAGCCATGCACATGCTTCATCTTCACTTTCAATTTGATCAGATTTATCTTTTAAACACTAGGCTTCTTGAAGGTTATAGGTATGTCATACTTGCAACCTGTCCCAGAATTATAGAGTCACAGAATGGTTTGAGTTGGAAGAGATGTGAAAGATCATCCAGTTCCAACCCCTCTGCCATGGGCAGGGACACGTCCCACTAGAACAGGGTGCTCAAAGCCCCATCCAACCTGGTCTGGAACACATCCAGTGTTGGGGCATCTACAACCTCCCTGGGCAACCTGTTAGTATCATACAATAGTATCATACAATATACCTTATACATATATATGGATATCCAATATACCATATACATATATCTTAAGGTAGGTACATGTCTTACTGATTTTTAAAATCTAAATGGTATTGTTGTGGCTCAACTCTTAAACTAATCCACTGGAAAATTTAGCACCTACACTATATATGTGGAGGTTGATGTCTTATTAAACAAGAGCAAGACTAACAGAAATTTTATAGAAAAACCATTTTTCTAGAGGAAAGCTAAAAAATTGAAATGTGATAGGGCTAATGCACTCTGGCTGTCAGAGGTGTCTATTCCACAGAGGACTAGCAGTCAATATTGTTGCTGATTCTGAAATTATCTTGGCTAACATATGCAGACCCAGCACTAAGAAATTTTGAAATTTTTCTTCTTCTTCTTCTTTTTTTTTTTTTTTTTGTATCTAATATATGGGACATATTTTTCAGCATGATTTCAGGGGAGCTTAACTAGCCTGTTGCTGCAGTAAATACACTCATAAGCTCACATTAGCCATAAACCAATGAATTTCAGAAGAGCACCACAAAAGGATGCGACTTATGCATCCAGCAGAGGGAATTTATACACTTCTACCTTCCCCATCTAATGTGCATTCTCAGATCAACATTTTCCTTCTTTCAAGGAAACTAGTCATATCTGTACCCAGGTCCTGTGCTATACAATTACCTGGACTGAGGGCAACCGAATTTGAGACTTCATTCTGATCATGGAGCACAACCTTACTTAATTCCTGCTTGTTTCTCCAACACTCCAACCTTTTAGAATGTGTCTTGATAGAAAGATATCAACTGATGTACTGTCCACCGCAGAACTGTAGAAAGATAGATAAAGTCTTCTTTACAAAAAAAAATCATCTTGTAACAAGTGGAAGTGTGATGCAATCCTTACATATTTATTCATGGGGAAAAGATTTCCAGCAAAAGACAGATAAAAGCAGAAGGAAATCCAGTGATGAATCTGAAGGAAAAGAACTTCGGAGTATAAATACGATGTACATTACTGCCCATGAATATAGCCATTGAAGCTACTTAGAAAAGCAACTCATCATTAGCTGAGACGTTCAAATAAAAAATTGAATACATTTCAAAAAGCTTATTTAGAGATTAGCAGAAGATACCATTCTGTTGATGGAACTACCAAGTGCAATTGCTTGGCCTACATTGTGGAAAAGCCTAGACTACAAGTATCATAGTGGTTCCTCTGGGCTTTAAGATCTCTGCAAACATCATCAACACCTTTTGTTTACAGGGGTTTAGTCTTGTTTTACCTCTTCTATTTTTAATAGTCTGTTTCCAGCTTTTAGCCACATGCAGCTTCTTTATGTTCAAAAGTGACTCTTTTTCTGCACTGAGCAGCCTCCTTCCTTCTGCATACAGGGCATCATCAATGGAAATTTTTACTCTTTTTTTAAAACATTGATGCAGACAGAGAGCAAAATATGTTTCTATTTAGTCCACTGAGATGATGACATTTTCCTCTCACATAGCTTTCTCAGTAAGTGATATTTCAACATCTTCTTTTGACAGAGGAGGGAAAACAAACTTTCAGAGAACCTGCCTCTCATCAGCTGGCAGATCCCCACTAAAAACTGGGTTGGAAAGCTTGCTTTGGCTTCCCTGAGCTACAAAAGGACTGGTGGATGTGGCCATGCTGGCTGACCAAGGGTGTGTGTTGTATGTTCAGAAAACATAATGTTGTTGTGAATATGGGGTTTAGGGTGGTAACTTTTTTAATGTTTGAATGGGTTAAACTTTAAAAAAACTAATGGTCACTGCTTGGGAGATAGACCCTGTAGTACCAGTGAAATCAAATTGTGGGTACTGTAGAAGCACTTCTTCCCAGCAAGAATTATGATTTTTAGATTAATATGACTCTTGAGCTGGCAAGCTCAAGCAAGCTCAAGAGAGGCCCTGTGTGTTCAGTGTCTTCTTGCCTGTGTCATGCTGCCCTACATCTATTGTCAATCTTCAAGATCATGTGAAACATGAAAAAAGTGATACTCATATTTGACAGGATTTGATACATTTGGCTTTACATCCCAGCTGCAAGATAGCAATGGATGGTTCTCCATAGTCTAAGGAGCTTTCAGAAAAATAAAACCATTCTTCTTTCTCCCAATCCACCTCCTCCCTAGTCATTTCTCAGCCTAAAGATTCAAATATGAAGCATATGAGAGAAACAGCCTTACTGACTGGGTGAGAAACATGACATCCAAGTTTTGTTCTGTTTCTGTCAAAGTCTACAGCTTATCTAAACAGTTTGCAATTACCCCAACTAACACCTTTGGGAAGCCAGAGCTAAGGTTGCATATGCTGCCTGTAATTTAGGAGCTTGATAAAAATATAGATAAGGTTGCTTAAATAAAATGAATCTGCATTGTAAGAAATGGGAGGTAAGATTACAGATAAAAATATGCTGGAAAGGACAGAAATGCAGAACGAGCAGGGAATGCAGAGTTCTCTGGAGGACGCCTTTGAATATTGTGTATCTATGAAGGAGATCACAGCACCTGTTAAATTTAATACATATTAAATCTTGTCATATCTTATATATCTGGGCAAATGTAGCATACCTTCGTATTTTGCTGGCAGCTTACAACTCCCAGATTTCAGTTTATGTTACAGAAAATATGTAGTCAATTCCCATTGAAAAGCTGATTTAAAGAGCTCCATTGGGGATTGTAAAGAGATTAAATTGTTTTAATATTTTCAGTACATGGAAGGGGGAATTTAAATGGGAAGCTGAGAATCTTTATTCCTTATGTGAAACACAAAGGTCAAGATTTTGCCATAGACACAAGAACTGGAAGATGGTTTCTGGTTGTGTAGATGTCTGTATGTCCTGGGTGAGTGCTTTAGGCATCCTTAAATCAAATGATGCGCATGGATCTGTGTGGGTTTTTTCATTATTATTAAGGGAAGATGTGCAATGAGATGAAAGCAGACTAGAAGTTCATGAGATCTTGAACGTTCTGGGGTTTTAAGTTTTTTAAGTTACCTTGTTAAATTTCCAATTAAACCTACTTATTTTAAACTCTAATCTTTCAGCACTATTTTTCATTCTTCAGATATGAATAATATTTTTTAAATATTAATTTCAATTTAGATTACTGGAATGCTTATTTTTATGTGGAAAGAAATGTCACCCCTTTCTAGAATAAAATTAATCTTGTGCAAAAGGCCAGTGCAAGACCTAATTTAAATATCAGCGTGGGACATGGAATCTGTGTTGGCTACTGTGGTCACACTCTGCCCTCACAGTCACATCGTTCTCCTAGCAGCACTGCCCCACACTGCCCATCATTGTCAACTTTTCCATCATAAAAAATTCATGCAAGTCTTGCTTCCAGCTTAACCCCTCACAAATCTATAGCCATACATAGCAGAGCATATTCTCACTACTTGTGATTTGTTACAGTTTTTGTATGTGAGGGCAAAAAAAAATCCACTCTGCTCCACCCACTGCCAAGATAAAACAAATCACCTTTTACACTATTTCATGCTTTGGTTTTTAGCATATTGTGCATCTTCTCAAAGCACCATTTGCTCTACTTCTGATAGGAACTGATCACGTAAAATAAAATAAAATAAAACCACCGAGCTTACTTGCTTGCACAGGGAGAGAGCACCTTTGGCCTGAGAACCCAAACTACAGCTGACAAAACCTTCTGAATCTTTGTATTGATGGGATTATCATGGAGGAAAATTGGATATACACAGCTCCCTAATCACCTCCTCAGTGTATACCACTGCTTGGGTAGATACCCCTGCACGCACTGAGAATTCAACATATGCTGTATCCAAGAAGGGAAGCTACAAAAAGACTTAAATATGTCATATCTGGCTGGGGTGGGCTGCTTCAGGCCCATGAAAATGAGCAAGCAAAGTTCTTATGGCATCCATAGGACTATTTTTCAGACTAGCGAGTAAACATTTACCAAACTAGTCATAGGCACCAGTCATTGATGAGATCATCAGAGAAAAAAAATGTAAAATAGAGCTACAAAAATATAGTTAACATATTCTCCCAGAAACAAAACAAAACAAAACAAAACAAAACAAAACAAAACAAAACAAAACAAAACAAAACAAAAAAACATCATTTGGGCTTAATGAAAACTGTTCATAAATTTATACAGAATTTAGCATGACTACAGAGATTTCTTGTGAGGATGGGAAAAGAAAAATTGACATTTTCTTGATTTTTATTTTTTTAAAAAATATTTTGTTTCTAAATTTGCCTACAAGTAGTGTTTTTAAGAATAAAAAAAAATATTCACAAAATTTAAATTAATTCTCTGCTGTGGTACTGAAGAAAAAATGCATCTTGAAAGAATTTTCTGTTTTGCTGGAGAAAAAACAATCAATCTGTAAAAGGAAAAAAAAAAAAACGGAAATATTTATTTCAGTATTTCAGCTCAGAATTCAAGCTGAAAACCCACCTATTTATAAAGTGCCAAAATTACACATTCACCAGCCA
>NW_008629131.1:9735-19731 GCF_000691845.1 Merops nubicus
ACCCCCTGTTCAACAACAGAGAGGTAACAGGAGGTTGTCCCTCAGTACATATCCATCAGGCAGAGAAGGGACAAAGACAACCAACCAAAAAGGACTACATTTTTTATGGGTTTTACTCTCCGGGCCCCTAGGAAAACCAGAAAACCCAAAGTCTATGGAGAAAACCCGTGGTCTTGGCAGATCTGGTATTTTCCAGTCCATATTGCTTTTGAGTCAAGACAAGCAAAAAAAAAGTCGTTTTTGTTTTTTTTTTTTTTTTATAAATATATATATATATCCGTTTAAAATAATGGTTCAGTTTCTATATGAATCCAAAAATGCCTCATCCAATTTGTCTCAAACTTTCCAGAAAAATTCTGCTTTGACATGAGATCATATATATGAAATGTAAGACAGACTGGTTTGTAGTTTTGGCAAAGCTGAGAAGGAAGACAAATTAGATTGTATTTTTAAAAGGAGAATTGGGGTTTCATCTCTGAATTATCACCTATTTAGGCAAGCCCTGCACTCGTGACACTTTATTCGTTAGAAATGATTAAAAGGGTAGTAAATATGTTACTGGGAAGTACTTTGCACTGGCAAAGAGATCATAAAGGATGTAGGAGGAGGATGACACATAAGGAAAATAGGGATGTGTGGGGAGACCACAGAGAATAAAGAGGAAGAAGTTGCAAAAAACTTGTGAAGATGCTGTGTTCAAGGAAGAGCTGACAGGGAGCTCAAGGGACTGTGTGGTGTAGTAGGATTTTAAGGACCATAGGGGATTGTAAAGTACAGAAGAGAAAGAACAAAGAGATGCTGAGAGACTGGGGAGGTGAAGATCCTCCTCAAGAAAGAGAAAGAAATAAAAAGTAATTTCCTCAGAAAGGATGGAGTAACTAGAGTCATCTCAGAGCAGGGAGAAGGGGAAGCCAGTTTATGCCATTGCTGGAATAATATATGTACAGAAAAGTGGATGAACTAATCATTTGAGGGGGTTTGGGACACCCACCTTCCCAGCATTTGTACTGCACGACTGCTCCTGTACACCACCATACACTTTCCTGTCAGCTCCTTCTGCAGTGCAGGGAAACAGCCCCAGGAATGCACCCACACAGGCACTCTAAAGAGGAAGGGGTAAACTCAACACAAAAATTTAATTAGTAAACTATGCTCTCAAAATAGTTTAGAAAAGGTTTACACTGTTTGAAACACGCATAAGGACACCTAGGCTATACAAAATTAGCTAAAATTGTCCAGTTATGCTTTTGGCATACTGTAGGTCACCGCCTTAAAGAAATTAAACACTTCAAAATAAAATACATACTTATAAACTATAGCACCTAGTAATAATCTGCAACAAACTAATTCTGAGCTAGAACAACCCCCCTCCCCCATCTTCTGACCTAAACTTTTTTGAATGCCTTGGGACGATGGCTTTTATTACTTTTTGTCATGATTTCATTTTTCCTATGCAAGGAAGAAAATCTCTGTTACTCTTGGAAAGACGCAGGAGGGAACCTGAGGTGTCATGCAGCTCGCTGCCAGAAACACATATGAAGGCAGCCCACTTGGCAAGAGGAAAATGACTGGCCCTGCCTCATGTGTTTCCTGGTCTTTATTCTCCCTAGCATTACCACATGTCACAAAGTACACTACAGAGCACTAACAGGAATTGCAGGCTTCCCACCCAAACAAAAAAACCAAAAAAACAATGCTGCAATTAAGTGTCCATAATCAATTATGAAGCCTGAAGATGGGCTGTTGCTCCTGAGTTGACACAATTCCTTAAGACTTTTGATTGTTGCAGTATTTTTAGGAGCGAGGAGGAGCCGGGAGGAGGTTTGGTTTATTTTTTTCCTAATCACTCTGCCTTTTGAGAGGAGAGCCAGGACTACAGGCATTTAGGTGATGTCATCTGCTAGACAGCAGCCATATGGAGAACATGAACTGGGAGTTTTCTACCCAGCTCCTGGCAAACCGGTGGCAGATGCCACGTGACTGCTTAAAGCAGTCCATTGAGACACAGCAAGCATGATCTCCATCCTTCAAAATGGGCAAAGGGGCCACTGGCACAACCCGTGCCATTGATCTGTGGGCAGACGTTTTCACCTGAGAACTCTCTTTTAGCCTTTGTTTCCTCCACAAGCTAGTGTCCAGGGGAGGACTATGTTGGCTGAAAGGAAGCAGAACACAGGACCATAATGAACCTCTTGAGCCAGGAAAGCAGGCAATTGCATCATGTAATCCTCTTAAAATATTTACCAGGCCTGTCTTTAAGTTTCTTCGACTTCCAGTTTCCATTATTCCTACTGATGCTTTTCCTCACTCTTCCAATTCATAGCACACATTTGCTCAAAGCCATTTCTTCTCATGCCAGGATAGTCACTCAGCTTATATTGCTCTTCTGTACCCTGGCTGCTTGGTCCTGGATTAGGCATAGAGAACATTAGTATCTTCTTCCTGGTCTTCTCACCACTGAGTTAAAAAGACAAACGTCTTGCTTTCCACACGTAAGACAGGCTTCCTATTTACAGCCACTCCAGCAGGCATCCTCTGCAATTTTTCTTCCAGTTTAGCCTTTGCCAGGCATGAACTGTGTTCTCACTGAACTTTTATGATGTTAAAAGCCAACCTCTGTTAGAAATGCCTCAATACACTGTAGGATGACATTTGTTTTCTCCACAGTCATATACTGGTAACTCACAGCCAACTGGCAATCAAGTAAAACCCTCAGAACTTATCCTGCTCTGAACAAACTTGCCTTCCGCTTTTTAATGCATCAATGTTCATGGCCATATGCTTTTTCCTGTATAAATCGTGACCTTTTCTATCCTGATGATGTCCTCAGTTTTGTGCCATCAGCAAAAGCTGGTTTTGCTTTCTCATGTTTTGTACATTACTGAAACCATCAGAAGAGATCCATCCTACCTCCATATGCACCTCCCATACCGCTTCTCTCCTGAGAAAGTTTGTCCTGGGAATTACTAGATTTCAACTACATCATGGGAAGATATTGTCCAGCCAGAGAACCAACCCTCAAGAGAGAATGGAAACTTGAACTACAGAGTCTGTAAGACAATACACCAGCTTATTTTAATAATAAAATATGGTTTAAAAAAAAAAAATCAAAAGAAAACATAACTTAGGCCTGCTGAAATGTTGTGTTTTAAGTAAAGATGTAAAACAAAAAAAAAAAATTATCTTTCTGGGTAAAGCCTTTCAGGATTTCCACTCTGCAGGAAAGTGGATGCTTCAAGTATTTGATATGCTAATGTTAGGATTATTATTAGAAAAAAAGTGTTACCTAAATATTTCTTTCCATTCATTACTAAAATTCAAAATGGAGGTCACTTTTGGATCAGCTGCATGAGTCTCATAGAGGTTAAACTGTAAGACAAACATTAATATATTTATACACCAAATGATACAGGTGCGGCATTGCTCAGTTATCTTTTCATGAGTAAATACAACGGGAGAATGTAGACTAGTTTCCAAGGCTACTAATGGAGCAAAATTCTCCTTATCAATAATATGGATTTTGTAACAATGAGTAGATGTTACTCATATATGTTATTCCAACATGTGTTGGGATTATGACTTTATTCTCTGTCATAGTAGTTGAACTTTTAACTTGCTGGAGCAAACTGAGAAAAGTGCAAATGTCTCTACCTGTAGCACACTTCTTTCTCGCTCTAGTATGTACAGCTCATGGAATTAAACTGTTTGTTCTCACATCTGCCTGGGTTCTTAGTGTGGCATTCCTCACTGTTGTCAATCTGGTTACCTCACTCTGGGTGGGAATCAGCCATGATTTCATCTTGAATTTAAAATAATACAACAAAAACAATTACATGATACCATAGACTTGGGAAAAATTTTGTAAATATGTTTTCTGACTTTAAAAAATTTCAGGGTTTTTAATCAAACCTTTCCGAACTGACTTTGCAGAATAATTATGCTGTGCAAAATACATCAAATTGGCTGCTGCAAAATAAAAGCAAAATGCCTTTCAAATGGATAGGTTGGCTTCTTTTATTTTAATTTCCCATGATCTGCTTTTTTTTTTTAGGAGACTATGTCAAAGTGAAAACACTGTATAAATTATAGGCATGATCTATGACGCAGAACAGTATTTATAAAATGCCTTTAAAGTTATGTAATGCTGAGAACAGAAAAGCAATTAAAGTAGAGAGGAGAAGAGAGGAAGTTCTGCACTCTGCAGAGCGTGCTGTCTCATCTTTTAAACGATGCAGCATGATGGAAACCAATAAATGTTTCTGCAGAGGTGACTGGCTTCTCATATGATGTATTAATATTGGAGGGGTTGATCTCAAAGATGCATTTTTTTCAAAATCAATTTTTCAAATTCATTTGGGGAAAACAATGACATTTTCATTTTCTTTGTAAGAAAAGTATGCTATCTTCCCCATATGTTCTCAGAAGAGTGCAGGCAAAAGAGGGCATTTGGAAGTTATTTTCTAGTTTGTACTAAATTATTTCACGTGTTTCAAAAATAAAAAGCCATGTTTATAGACAGAGATATATTTGAGAGAAAGACAGCTTCTCAGGAGTGGGAACCCAAGATGACAGTGACATCAGAGACTTTCTCAGGATGTCAGCTGCACTAGAGAGGTCTCGTTTTTCCACAGACAGAGTAAGGGTAATTAATTTTGTAATTTCACTTTCACAAGAGATGTTATTTTTATTTATTTGCTTTTCATATAGCAGCTTATATATTTATCACTCATTAGTTCCTATCTGCCACATTCTGCCCTGTGCAACTATTAGTTTGTGACCAATAAGTATCAGAAATGTGCTAAGTATTTTTTGATGTAAAATGCCCATAGGATATTAGGTATCAGAATCATTATCCCTTTTCAAAACATGCCAAGTATAACTTCAGTGTCATGTTCCAGAAGTTTCTTGTCATAAAACACAATGATGCACCACAAAAGGACTGGTGATGATGTGAGAGTGATGCTGTGTGACACAAAAGTCTGATAACTGGGGAGAAGAGAGGCATCAGGCAAAATATGTAAATGAGTACCTTTATACTGCAAATCTTAATTTCTGGGGACATGTTGATTTTTTTACTGAAAGAATCCAAACTCCCAACCCTGGGAAAATGCCCAAATAAAACAAAATTCAACACTTTTCAACAAGCTCTAGCATATAAACAAAACAAGGGGGTAAAAATAAAAAAAAGAAAGTACATCCAACTACCGTAACTTGGAAGTAGTTTATGCTCATTATTATCTCATTTGCTTTGTTTTCTTTTGGAGGCTTGATCTGTTTGGGGAATATGAATTTTATCTTTCCCTGTATTAGAAGAGCAGGGTTTATATGAAGGGGAATGCAGATCAAAGCCTGAAGACATAAAAAGGAGAGATGGCACAAAAATGGAGTGGAAGAATGAAACAGAATAAGAAACACGGAGGAAAAGTTGAGAAGGCTGCTAGTTATTAATGCCAAAATAATATCCAGCAACAACACTCTGAGGGTCACAGCCTGAAGACATCAGCAAGGAGATGGAGAGAGCACTGGGGATCAAACCTGGCTGTCTTTCCTCCTTCCCCTTTTATCTTCTAAGACACAATAGCAGCAGGTGAGGCAGCTGCATCAGGCTTGGAGTCCTGATCTAGACCATTCCTTCACTGGTTTTACACTGAAAAATAGAACAGAAATTTCTAAGTCTCTCTGTATATAATGCACAAATGCACTTAGCAGAGAAAGAGCTTCACAGATCATCCTCTCATGTATCAGAAAAGGATGCTCGTGAACAAACCTGGATTGATTTACAGTACCATGCAATTAAGATAATTAAGATCTTGCATATTAAGGCCTATTTAAGAGGAGGGAGTTTATTGTTGATTGCAAATTCAGGCATGAGAGATTAGCTCACACATTTTAAAATTTTATTCTTCTGTTATGACACTCAGATCTGGCAATCCTATCTCCTCGAACCCAGCCATGGGCACTCAGCTGAAGCTGTTCACCATGTTCCGGCACCATCTGTGGCTACAGTTGTATTTCTACTGTGTTTTACTGCTGTCTTAGCCCTGCCTCATTAAGTCTGGGCTGGAAAAGAAATGGGTGTGCATAATATTTTTAACATTTCCTTTTTAAAAGCCTAGAACTACAAGAAGAAAAGAAAAAGAAACACACATTTTTGAACAAATGACAAAAGATGACAAATCCTGGCCCTAAAGCACAGAAATGGCACTCTAAAATTTTGGGATTAGGTTTTAGGGATAATATGTGAATAACTTAAAGAAAATAAGACTATTTTATGCATTGTTCTGCTCCTGCTAAAAAAATGCTGGAAAAAATACAGATATTTTTATAAAAACTGCTTTGGTCTTCATTTTTGTCTTTTAAGATGCACGTCTTGCTGTTTATCTCTAACAGTATTCACAGGTCTCTTCAGAACAACCAATAGCAATGATAATCTTGGTCTAGAGTCCTCCCACTCAGGCAAAGACAAAAAAAACCTAGGAGGCTACTATCTTGCAAGTACTCTGAGAAGTGTTAAAACTTGGAGCCAGAGGGAGAGCATACAGGTCAACATGTGGGCTGCTAGTTCTGCCATCCTGTCAAATTTACATTTGTTAGAGTTGCAATAGACACAGGCCAAACAGACTGGGGTCCACTTGTTCCAAGTCCAGATGCCAAGGGAAAAGAACTAGACTATGACAGAGCTTATGCTACCAATGCCACTGACATCCCCAAAATCAGATTAACAGGATTGTCTATTCACAGAAGAGATTGGTTTTTTCCCCCTAGAAATGAACTAGATTGCCTGAGTTCAGTAAGCTGTTTGAACACAGCATTACAGCAGTCATCAGAGTAGTCCCTTTCATCTTAATGGACTACTCACATGCTACACGCCACATATTTAAGCATCCTCCAAACTGGAGTTTAGAACACCACATTTCTGTGCTCTGATTTGATCTCTGCTCAAGAATAGTGTGCCTGTGTAGTGAAGTCATTTCAGTGCAGCCAGGTTATTTTTGACAAATACATATGAAATGTTAAATAAAACATCATAACAGACATTTTGCAGGCTGAGAAAAGAGACTGGCAGCAGGCATGGTTCCACACACACTACATTAGGTGCCACCACTTGCTCTACAAGGAAGAACATTCATGAAAATCAAAGGCAAGATGGTAAATGCATTTAAAATGTAACTTCACTACAAAACTCATACAAGACTCTTCTCAAGTCTTGCATCAGGTAAGAAAGAAATATGAATAGGACCTTATTCCTTTCCTACAGCAGCCCTTTCTAGCACTGTACTTAATATTTTTTCTGCAGGTTATTTTCAAACTCCGAGTTCATTTAGAGCTTGTTCCCAGATAACCACTCTCTCCTAGACATGCAGGCTGGAGTCCTCTGTCTACAGGGCAGTCGCAGCAGCAGCAAATGTAGCATGTGTTTCTCCAGGTATTCACAGAGCGCATACGTGGAAAAATGACGTTGTTCACACAACATGCAATTACACCATTGATCTCATTGCTCTGGGAAACTGGCACAGCTCAAAACCTAACAGCAATAAAAAATGATCAGACATTCATGTGGCTCTCAAGAACATCCTCAGCTATCACAGGGAAAAACAGCAAACAACTTGCACTTGAAGGCTTATGTCACTTTCTAACTCCCAGAGATCCTAATAGGACTCGACAAATTGGCCTCTTGTCTTTCCTCACTCATTGCACTTCAGAATCCCAAAGTATTCCTTTAAAAACTTTGTTCTAGGTCACACAGGATCTGGACGCTGCATTGGATGGACAACTGTTCAACAAATTTATCAGTTCCCACTTATCTATACCACAGAAGAAGGAAGAGTTTAGTTGACTAATGATTTTCCTTCTTCACACCTTTCCACTGAAATTTGATAACATGAGCGCTTTTCATCCACAAAACGCAAAGTATTCTCTATAGAGATTATGTCCTGTTATCATCAGTCCAGCAAGGGATGTCAAAATAGCTGAAGTGACTTTTTCTAAGTGTCACACAGCATCTGAGTGTAAGAATCAATAAGAAGCCCCAACACGCTTCTAGTCCTTCATCGCTTTGCAGCCATACTGCTATTTTGTAGTTGAGTTGCATGTGTCATGACTCTGCCCACTGTAGGCTGGCATCCAGCCTGCTGCTTTCATCTAATCAGATTCTGGCTTCTCACATTGGGGTTGTGGTGAGCTCCGCTTTGAAATGAGATGCTTGAAAATGGTTGACACCTGTAGTCCTCTAGCTCTTGGGAAAATTTGTTAACCTTCAAGAAAAGTCTTAGAGAGGAGGGACTTTCAAGTTTTACAAGATGGTGAAGTTCTCTTTGGTTCCTTTAAAAAGCATTAGCAAAGGTCAGATTAACAAGTCAACACTGAAACTAGATATGACCAAGACTCCCAAAATTGATGCAGAAAAGAAAAAAGGTGGGTGGGGACTGGGTGTGGGGGAGAAAGGCCCACAACACAACATTGGCTCTGATCCTTTCCCCCTTGTTGGGCCTGGGGCACACTTGATAAGGTGAAGGGAAATTGTAAAATTAGACCTGGCAACCTACACAGAGAGGCCCAGTGCAAGGCCCTTGGCCTGAGGCAAGCTGAGAAAGTTGAGGAATTGTGGGGGAAAGGGGACTTGGCAGGCTAACTTCCTGTGGCTTCATCCAGGGCTAATTAGTTTTCAGTGTTCTGTGTGTATTTGAATGGAAACAAGCCAGCACTGAGAGGCACGGGGTGAGGAAATCAAAACCACATGCACCGAGAAGGAAAAAGGGAAAAAAAGAAAAAAAAAGAAAGAAAAAAAAACTGTTCTTTTTAGCTACATTTTCTTTTTCAGGAGGGGATCTCATCATTTTGTTCCATGAGCACTAAATCACCCCAGCTCCCCTGTCTATCACATCTCACATCTGCTTCAGAACTCATTAAACATCAAAAGGCCTGCCCTATCAGTTCTGCTTAGTTAGAAGTCTGAGTTACTAGAGTCCTAACCAGGGAAGATTTTGTATGTTTTTAATAATAGCTTAAGGAACTTCTTAGCACCCCATAAATTACTTAATGCAACAAACTCTTCCTGTGGACCAGCAAATGTTTTACAGAGGAGCTGAATGCTGCCTTAACATGCTTGTGGTCAGTCCAGAGTTACACAGCAACCTGCTTAAATGAACCTTTAATCCACTTTTCAGTTTAGGAATTGTTTTCTCATGTATCTTCTCCTGCCTCTAGCCCACTCTCATTTTTACTGCCGCTCTAATTTTATAGAACTACATTATAACTTGTATTTCTGTAGCATTTTGATCCTCAAGAACACCAAGGCAATTATTAAAACAGCGATCATAACACTACAGCACCAATAAAATCCACCTATTTCTGCCATACCATTTTCCCTGCTTCAAATACACGTGTACAGTGCCCTCCGCTACTCTGTATACCAAACAGTTCATGAAAATAATTTATATACAGGAAACACAATCAACACAGTAAAAGCTCAAGCGGGCATTTGTTATTAAGAGTGCCACAAGAGCTCTTTAAAATGAACTGAGCCTCAATTGAGTATGATTTCTGATTGCTTGTTATTCAGACAAAATTCCTAATTTTCATCAGGAAGCTCACAAATTTTTGTCTTTAGTTAAAGAAGGTTTTTGTCCCTAATTTGAAGTTTTTGTCTGCAGCTGTTTTATCACTAGAATAGTTCCATCCCTCTTTGTAGTCAAAAAGCATGGGGTTTGCACTTTTCCTCATGTTCAGGAATCACTAAACCACTTTCGCTCACACTTATTAAGAAAAATCTGACCAATGGTCAGACTTGAAAATGTGAGTTGCAAAGGTGAAAATTTCAGACAGTGATGGGCAAATCAAAGAGAGGTTTTGAATGGAAAAAAAAAAATTCTGCAGCTCCAGCTTTCGCAATCATCTCCACTCAATTGATACCAATAAGCTTTGTCACTTCATTGCAACTGCCCTTTCTTCCATCTGAGTTTGGGGGCATATCTATACTTCAGGCAGACTGAGGTT
>NW_008629131.1:19749-40293 GCF_000691845.1 Merops nubicus
GCATCCTTGACTCCTCAGGGTTGCACTGAGTCTTAGTAGAGCCCTAAAACTCAGAACTTCTTCCCTCTCAGTTCTGGGGGTAAGAGATCAACATCTCACAGTTAAAAAAACAAAAAAAAAACAAACAAAAAAAACCCAACAACAACAACAAAAAAACCCAACAACAACAACAAAAAAAAACAACCAACAACAACAAAAAAAAACACCCACCAAGAAAAAGTTAGACCAACTACTAAAGAATGGTGGTCAAAAATAGCAAAAAATCCCACAGTTATATGTAAATGTTTGTTTTCATTTACCAGAAGTGACATTCTAGGCTAAAAGGTATATAAGAATTTCTCTTCCAAAAATTATAAATCAACAAAATGTATTTTTTTCAAAAACTCATCATGAAGCATAAGCAGAGATGTGTGTTAGCACATCCATTATAAGGCCCTACGCACCACTGGCTCCACTCACCTTGGTGCAGGTGGAGCAACCTTGGATATCAGAGGTGCCATTAGACTAGGAGTCAAGACAAAATGAAGTCAATGGCAAGTTACTAACCCTCTTCTAGAGTTGCTATTGCTTGCCAATGAGCTGTGGTTACTGCTTACCAAGGGAGACTTCCCTTCCCAAACAGCACATGTCTGGTTCCTTGCAGTTTAGTGGAGGACAGTTCTGCAGAACAGCAAGGACTCCTACACCTGTGGTGGGTGCAGGACAGCCCCTAAGAGAGCACACGCTCCTCATGTTCACTCCTGCTTCACAGAGTCTTCCCAGCGCTGTGTGACTAGATCAGATTTAAGGGAAAAGTCTGAAGTTTATTCCAACATGATGCACCATTAGGGAAGAAGTTACTCAATTTAGGAACAAGTATGAGGAAACTAAGTCAAATAGAGAATACCTAGTCCCTTAGTTCTGTTTCAGTATCTGCATGGTGCTCCCTTCAATGACACTGCTGACAGGACAATTTCACAGTTGTCAGAGCTGCCAGCTAAATTCTGAAGTGATCCATGGTGTCTGTTTATTGCTTCTCTAAAGAGGGACCTTTATGGGGGATAAGCTTCCCATAAGAAAACCCCAAGTCCCCAGAGGTCCTGTTCAGTGTCTCTGTGCCTCTGGGGACTGTCTGTAACCCTTCACCTTCACAAGTTATGTAATTAAGACATCAACTAATAAGACGACATCAGTAGTCTTACTGATTGATTGCAGAAATGCAATCAGACACAGTATCAGTCTTATAGTGTATACCTAAGGAGTGATGCACCGAGCTAGTCAATAAACAAATTCCCTTGTACAATGCAAGGCTGACATCCCCTACGAAGCGTGAAGTTGAGGATTAAATTTAGCCCTTGAGGGTTCACAGATATGTTTAAGCAGAGATGTTCAATTACATATAACTCTAAAACTATTTACTACCTAAATATGTAAATGATAGAGAGGAATCCAGCTTATTACTAGCTCTGAATAGAGACTAAGCACATCAGGAAACCATGACAACTTGAAGCAAATTATGTTTAGACTGAAAAATGCTTCAGACACAGCTGACTGTGTTTGGGAATCCATGTAAGACCATAAATATGCCAAAATCACTGGAAGACTATGAATAACACCAGAATGAAAAGTACCTAGAAGGTATGATTGCATGAGTAAATCTTTCAAACAGGTAGGCCATGTACTCTGGATCTGGCAACAACTGTGTTCAGCCATTAGCTGATGTTCCCCAAAAAGGCATTGAACAGCTGCAGTCTTCCTCCTGTAACTGTTATTTTCCTCTGTATTCAAGATTCGTATCCTGCACCAGTTTAAATTAAGCACCCCTATGGAGGAAATGACAGGTTCTGAGCGAAAGAAGCTCTAGGGAGTGCATGCACTTTCCCACTCTTTGATTTTCCCCTTCATGTGGAGCTCACACTGCCTTTGGATGATATTTACTCTTAACTTAGAGTCAAAGAACATATTTGCTTTCTGTTTTTCATTAAATACAGAGGGTTTCAAAAAAGAGTCCATTTTTCATCAAAAAAATTGTTTTCAAGTGAAAAATATCTACCAGCTCTACTCCTGACTCTAAACAATTTCTGGCCTAGGAGCATATTACTGTAACTTTACAGTTCATAGAGTGTGACTCAAGAAATGAGAAAAATGTTTTCAAGAAGTTACCATGAATATTATTTTTTAAACCCCCAAAGTATTTATATCACAGTTAATGGTCCAGCTGGTAGCCTGCATGCCATCTGAGACAGCCACAGCATTCACTAGCATCAATCTTGCTCCTTTTTTTGATGACGGGCTCTACATTTGCTTTCACTCAGCCTCCTGCTTCCTCCTTCATTTTCTATTACTCTAAAATAATTGTCAGTAGCATGATATAAGCTGTAGTGGGTTTGTCCTTCTTCTGCCTTCCTCATCTTCCTGCACTTAAAGATGTCCTGGGACAAGGACAACTGCCAAGGTTGAAGGAGGCAAGTAAACAAACAGAAGGCACTTGGGAGATGTCAGCATCATATATTGAAGGTGCTTGATGCACTGTGCCTAATGCACCAACCAGGACATGAGGGCTCCTTCTACATTAATGCTTTAAGGGGTGAAGTATGTCTTACTTGGGTTCTAAAAACTTGCATAAGACATTCTTCATATGTGCTCAAATTCTTTGTGGCTTCATCAAAGCAAAATCTAGCCTCTGTTCAAGCAGTCAGTTTTCTTTCCTTTTTTCTTTCCTTTTTTTTTTTTTCCTTTCTTTCTTTTCACCAGAGACTTCCTGTGCATCTTTTTTTCTGAAATGATAGAAATCCCTCCTTCATCAGAACAGTGTATACAGCATATTTGAAGGCAGCTTGTACAAACAAAATGAAACAGAGTTTATTAGCAGAGATTAGGTCAACTGATCTGAGCCTTACACCATGATGTAATTTTGTACCTACAGAAGCCAACAGCAAAAATTCCCTTACCTTCAGACTAAATTGCCAATCATAGAGTTCAGAAACTATGACTCAAATGCAAGAAAATTGTTAGACTCACTTAGAAGTCATGAAATATAAGAAACTGTAATTTTAAAATGTATTTCTATATTTTCAGTCTTTGCTTTTGGCCCTCTTAAGATAAAAATATGCTATTTTTATGGACAAAAGATGAGATATACAATCTCTCCTGCAAAACAAATACACCAAAATATTATCTATCACAAGATACACAGGAATTAACAGTATGAATTAGCAGCACGAAGCAAGGAGAAAAGTCACAGTGGAAATTCAGTCTGACTTTAGACAAACACCAACACTCCCTTTCTCCATGTTCTGAGACAGAACATGCGGTAACAAAAATAAAAAGATAGATGCACTTAGAAGACTAGATAATGCATTCCGTGCTGGCAGGACACTCTGAGCTAGCTACTACATGCCAGTAACACAGCCACGGAAGGCACCATTGCCCAGGAAGGGAGGCGAGCTGAAGTCATTAGGGATATGCTAACAATACAACCAACCACTGAGTTACGATTTCTCTAGAGAGCTAAGCAGAAAATAGAACTGCTCCCTCCTCCAATGGAGTATATCCAAGGAATGCAGAAGCAATGCTGTTCGACATCTCTAGAGTGAGTCCTCCCAGTAAGCAAGACTCTGGATATAGAAAGCAGGTGTGGTTTTTCAGCATCTCTGCAATATCTGTGCATGTAAGCATTGGTAGTATGTACATCACCATGACTTTAAAAAGTCCTCAAGTTATTTTCCCAACAACAAAAAGCCATGGTCCAGCAGCTGAGGGAAATTTAAATTGGATTTATTCTCCTCTTTGCCTTCAGTTGTTGTTGTTTTAAGTCTCAGTGAAGACAGGAGTTGCTACATTTTGTTCACAGAATGCCAAGGTCCCTTCTCCCCTGCAAAGCAAGGCAGTCACTGGGAAAATTTAATCTCTTGTTCTCATGCCATTCCTTTCAAGTCTGACAGTTTCATAACACCTCCTGAAAAATAATATAGAAGCTATACACCATATCATTTGATCCTTAAAAGAATATATTTTCAGCATAGTTTATTGCTTCATTTATTTCTTCATCTATGTACTATTGCTCTCGCAAACTATTTGGCAGCATGTACTGTCATTCAACTGGAAAAAATGACAGTTTTAGCAAAGAGCTGAAAGGTAAGGAAGATCCTTGTCTGCACATACTCTGAGGTTCAGTTTTCTCTGCACCAAAACTATTATAAATAAATTTCCTGCAAATCAGCAGCATTTGATTTTGGCCAGACTAAGGTGTTCTGCAGCATGATGTTTTCCTTAATAGTGTCTGTTACTCTCAGGTACGTTTCCTTTAGTTTTGCAGACTAAAGAGTTTTTGACTGCTGAATTCTATTCTTGTCTATTGGTGGTTCTTTCTCTGAATCTGTTAACTAAATCTTTGCCTTTCCCTCCCACAAGATAAGCAAACTGCATTTCCATTTTCCTGTCTAGAAAATTACATTGACAATGCAAGAAATAAAAAAAATAATAATAAAAGTTACCCACTATTTGAAGCCTAGCTCCCAAGAGCTAGGCTTTCTGAGGTCTAGTTCACCAATTCATGCCCTCTGAATGGTTTGCCCCTTTTCCTTCCTTTCCCTCTGAAAAACAAATTTTAAAGAGTCTAGTTTAGTCATTAGTTCATTCTTCTTCCTTTGCTGCTCTTCTCCTCTCCCTTTGAGTCTCAGGTAATTCTTGCTTTGATGCTCTACCCAACACTTTCATTTACAAATCAGTTGCATTTCAAACCTCCCACCTCAGAACAGCCCCTCCTTGCATATGCTGGCTGCTTCTTGTTCTCCAAAATGTTTTTTCCATAAAGGAATGCTAGCTCTTTGTGCTATAATTACAATGGGTCTGCAAGAGAAGGCTCTGGGGAAAGGCAGACTCTGTGAGGATGTCTTCATGGTGACTTCTTAGGAGGGCTATCAGAAGGACACAACTTTCCTGGGAAGGAAAATGGTTCCTCTCCCTGAAGAATGGGAGAATCCACATGAATCCTCAGGGATATACTGAAGGTGATGCCATCTGTGCAAAAGCTCTGGATTTCCCTGCTTCCACACATTTAATACTAGCAGGAGGGTGTAAAAATGAAGACACTGATGGGAAGAACTAGCTTTTTCTCAGCCTCACTACATCCATTCAGAAAAAGGAGACATGAATAAACACGGCTACCCTTCCTCTTACACACAGGATCCTAGTTTTTCAGTACTTGCTCTCTCATCCACTAAAATCAAAATTGCAATGCTCCAATTCTACTTTACTGTGGTTTTATTCCTATGAATTCTCATGGAAGTCAAATGGTGCCAACTTAAGTAAAAAGTAAATAAAAAATGCCCATGGGATTGAGGGTTTGGTCCTACATTTCCTAATCTTCTTTTATCCTCTCTATTTTTTTCTTAACTTTTTTTTCTTTTCTTTCTTTTACTTCTCCACCACACTACTGAATTCAGTAATTCACTCCATGTCCTCTGTCAGCAGAACCTCCTGGATCCTGGTGCCAAACTACTCTCTGCCTCTCTCATGCTCTTGAGCTCTCTCAGATGGCAAAGCAGATACCAGACAGCATCTTCACTGACTAGACTCCGTCCCTTCTGAATAGTAAGGTTATTTTTCCCATTCAGTTTAGGAAACTATTTTGTCCTTCTTTGACTAAATGGAATTTCTGACAGTTATCAGCATACACAAAGCTTACCCTCCTCCCTAAACTTGGCATTTTGTGGCATTTGCTGGTTTGAGAACATTTTGTTCTTATTCTCTTCTGCCTTGGTGGTTAGCAGCAAATACACATTTACATTTGTTTGTTCCCTTTTCCTATGTCCTCACTTCAAAAAAATGAATCTGTACACGTTTCATTGCTGAGTTGTAGCCAGCTAAAATTGCCTTTTTACCCGCTTCTGTTCTGTATAGCTCGTACACCTCGTGCTGTCCTTCCAGTTTTAGAGTATCACTTTATTAAATTTCAAGGTTTGTTTACTGCACTGTAATATACATCCATTAGCAGAGTTATCCTCAGAAATACTTATCTCATGCACAAGCTCCTTGTACATTAGTACATTCATATGTTCCTATTTTTCATGTTTAAATAACTCCATCTTTTGGCTTTTGTTTATCTCCCGATGTTAAGAGAACCCACCAGGCTATGTGCATTAAGAAGAAGATTGCGCTTTTTATCAGGTTTAGACATACACTGAAGGAGCAAACTCATCCATCATGAACCATTTACACCTGTACATGTCACCAAGTCGTGATCATTCACGGTGTTTTGGTAACACATATACATAATGCCAAAATGAGATAATCTCTTACACGTTGTTTCCACGCATGTGAAGTCCCTACATGTGTAAAAGAAACACAGTTATTAGTTACAATTGTAATTTTGCAAAATTGAACAGAGGAATTAACACTAGCCTGACAATCAGACCCAAATCTTCTCTTCGAATCATCACTGACAGGAATATTTTGCTGAAATCCCTGAAGTCAAAGCTCAGCTACACAAATAAATACTGCAGCAGATCCTGACAGGAAGACGTTCAGACCAATCTTTTCCAGATGGCAGTGATGGATGGCTGTGTGCTTCTATTTATTTGGTTTCCCAGGCAATGGTGTCCTGCTTTCACTGGTCATCACTTGAAGTGCTTTAGCTTACAGACCAGCATAGCAGTCGTGTACACATCCAGACAGGTACTCTGGTGGGCTTACATTGCTTGGATGCAACTGCAAAAAAGAAGCTAAATTTTACCACTTCGCTGGGATTATCTTTTCTAAAAAGTGCATGTCTTAAATTTATGACAAACTCTTGGCATAGGATTCAAGGAGCTCCCAGGTAAAGCATACAACCAATCATACATAACTTGCTGATTGCTGAGAGATGCCAGTTCTGAAAACAATACAATGACCTAAAGAGAAGCGAGAGAGAGGAAAGACATCCAAATCCCAAACCGCATTGACTGAAAATGTGGCTGTGACTATTGTTTTGTTCTGTAAAACACATGGTACTTTACATAGGGCTATAAAACAAACGTCCATAGATCAGGGTCTTACGTTACAGAATAATGTGTGGGGAAGAGTGGAGCTGGGATACAAAGGCTTCTGAATCCAGACCAGTCATTTTGCCTGGCCATGCGTGAATAGTGAAACAAAATTATTTGCAACAAGCACATGTTTGGTGGCCTAGGTAAAATGATCCATTGCCTCCAGATGATGTTCATTTTGCAGGCATCTATACCAGGGAGTGAAATGAGAAGAGAACTGCTTGTGGCAGGGGTATGAGTTGTGTGGTGCTGGTACATTGTAAGCAATTTGGGCAAGAGGCTGTATTTTCTTGCGTTCATATAATGTCAAGCACAATGGGGCCATATTGATGACTGGGGCTTTTGATGCTATTGCTAACATAGCAATGGATAAATCCAAATTCTTGATACAAGAACTTCTTGGTGAAACCAGGTGACAGCTGAAACGTGGAGACGCTCAGGTTTGAATGCATAATGGGAACAGACACAAAGAAATGCCTGCCCTTCCCATGGTCTCAGGTAACAAACTTCATCATTTGGGAGGGAGGACAATACACCCAGTACAGTGCAATTACAATAAACCCTCCTTCTAAGTGAAAGCACACACATTAATGCCAGTAAGTGGACAGATTAGGGGACGGTTTCTTAAAAAAAAAAAAAAAAAAGCTTTATCTGGAATCCAAAGACAGCAGGAAGTGAATGAATTGGTTGAGGCTGTGGGGATGTGGTCACGCTTTTCTGTGTAGACGAACAGATGGGCAGCAGAATTTGGCATGTGCCTGTTGGGACAGCTGGGACTCAGGGGAGCCATAGAAAGGGGATGATAAGAATATGAGAAAATGAAGGCAGACTGAGGGTTTCAGCAGAGGCTGAGCTGCAACACCAGTGGGCTCAGGCACAAGTCTTGCAAAAAGCAGTCACTACCTACTAGTTTAGAGACTAAGGTTACCTGCCAGGCTGAACCATGCTATTCAACAAACAGAAAAGTGAAGTTATATAAAAAAAAAAACAGGTAGCCATTGCAGTGGCAGAAAATCTGAAGTCAGAAATAAACTAGTGTGTCTGCTTTTTATGCTGTCTACATTAATCAGACCCTCCTGTGGATGCGCACTATGGTTCTACCCTTAATCACACAATCGTGTAACACTTTTTCTTTAAAGATTTCACCTTCATGCTGAAAAATTAGAACAACAAAAGCATGGCACATTAGCAGTATATCTATGGCTTATGAACAGGATAAGAGATTTTTCTCAACCAGCACAGCTCTAAGTTGTGTAACCAAATACTTGATAGAAACATTAGATTGTCAACTTCTTTAACCCTAGATACAGAGATTAAGCCATCTCCCAGTATCATTCACAGGTAAACAAATAAAAACTGAATTCATGATTCTTGGGTTTTGAACCAGAACCTGGAAAGGAATGAAGACAGACAGACCTTTCTTTCTTTCTTTCTTTCTTTCTTTCTTTCTTTCTTTCTTTCTTTCTTTCTTTCTTTCTTTCTTTCTTTCTCTTTCTTTCCTTTTTTCTTGTTCCTGTCCTCTTCATCCAGTCATTTAAAGCTGCCTGCCCCAGAAAAATTACCTTTGCCCCACAGCACAACCGAGCAAATTCTAGCCTCAACCTTTCAGCCAGCTCTTTGTGATTCCCTCTCTCGCTCTCCTGCCATCATGTGCCAAGTCATGGTCTCCTGCCCAGGTACACCCAGGTCCTGTCAGAGCTCCAGCCTACCAGCAATGGCCGAGCAGTCTAAGGAGACACCATAGCTAAGGAAAGTGAAGATTTCTAAATAGATCATGGCAGTAATTTATTTTATACATACTCTTGGCAACAAATTCATTGCTCACACACAACACGCTGCTGAGTTCCAGATCATTATTTTCCTAGCCACTCAGCACCAACACAACATCTGCAGTTGGCCCAAAGAAAGCAAGGAGTGAGGTGAAGACACAAGCAGCAGCAGCAGCAAGAGCCCAGTTATTTGCCAAACGTGACATTTTCACAAAAGAGCAAAACTGAAATAAGCACAGGCAAGCATCTTTGTTTATGATGAGAATTTGAATAATGATCCCAGTGACTTTAATTCACTCTTCCTGTAGATTCTGAGTAGAAAACTATCTCAGCTTTCAGGACTGTGCTCGAAACCCCACCACAAAGGATAATAAGTAATCCCACATGCCAAAGAAGCAGATGAACAAGTAGGCACATAGATTCTATGGCTAAAGGAGAAAATGGGGAGGGTATCTTGATGTGCAGGGCAATAAAAAGCACAGAAATCCCATATAAATCCCCAAAACTTCTTGCTGAGCTGGAGGACATCTCAAGGAAAATCAGCTAGCCATCATGGAAGTTTACTCAGTCACTTCAAGTAAAGAGGAATATACTGCATTTACTGATGAGCTTTTCCCAGCTACGCTAAGTGCCTGAACTTGATT
Organism: Merops nubicus; assembly: GCF_000691845.1. Lineage (NCBI taxonomy): Eukaryota > Metazoa > Chordata > Aves > Coraciiformes > Meropidae > Merops > Merops nubicus. The sequence continues at coordinate 29,170 of NW_008629131.1, forward strand.
TTCTGTATGAATTTGTCTGTCTCATAATGCGCAAATTTGCAGGCTCTTGGTCGTTTCTGCCTTTGTCTGACCTACTTGATCAAAATTCTCTGTCCATATCGTTACCTACAGACCACAAGTTGAGCTTGCATCTTACTTCCACTTGACTCCCTCTCTCATTATGAAGACTCCCTCTGCAGTCATATTTGTAATTGTTTCTAAGTCCTCGTCATTTTTTCATCACCTTTTTGAAGTGTAGACAGCAGAACTGGGCACACATCTAGTGCCAGATACTTATCATCAGCACTGTTTGAGGACGAAATACAATCTCTCTATTCGATGCTGTCTGTTCATACACCCAGTGATTACCCAGCCATCATTCACTGGGCTTGCTCAACCATAGCACTGCACCAAAAGGTCACAGTCAGTCATTCACCACAGGCTGGACTTTCCTTTCCAAGTTACTGCTTCCCAGCCAATAGCCCTCATCACAGCAAGGCTACCTACTTTTTTTTTGTCTTACTAGTGTATAGAATCATAGAATTATAGGATGCTTTGATTTGGAAGGGATATTTAAAGACCATCTAGTCCAAACCCTCCCTGCAGTGAGCAGGGACATCTTTCACTAGATCAGGCTGCTCAGACCTTGTCCAACCTGACCTTGAATGTTTCCAGGGATGGGGCACCTAGCACCTGTTCCAGTGTTTCACTTCCCTCACTGTAAGAAGTTTATTCTTTCTATCTAATCTAAAACCTACACTCTTTTAATTTAAAACCGTTGCCTCCTGTCCTATCACAACAGGCCCTACTAACAAGTTTGTCCCCATCTTTCTTAGATGCCCTCTTTAATTACTTAAAGGCCATAGATAATAGGCCTTAATTAGGATTAATAAGGTCTCCTCAGAGGCTTCTCTTCTCCAGGCTGAACAACGCTGACTCTCAACCTTTATCCATAGGAGAGATGTTCCAGCTCTCTGATCATGTTTGTGGCCCTCCTCTGCACCCACTCCAGCAGGTCTATGTCTTTCCTCTGCTGAGGGCTCCAGAACTGGACACAGTACTCCAGATGGAGTCTGACCAGAACAGAATTGAGGGGCAGAATCACCTCCCATGACCTGCTGGCCACACTACTTTTGATAAAACCTAGGATATGACTGGCCTTCTGAGCTGCAGGCACATATCATCAGCTCATGTCCAGTTTTTTCATCCACTAGTACCCTCAAATCCTTGTCTATAGGGCTGCTTTCAATCCACTCATCATCCACCCTGTATTTGTACTTGGGATTGCCCTGGCCCAGATGAAGGATCTTGCACTTGGCCTTTGTTGAACCTCATGAGGTTCACATGGGCCCACTTCTCAAGCTTGTTCAGGCCCCTCTGGATTGCCTCCCAAGGGACACCACCTGTCATGGATCTCCATCTGGACACTGAACCATTGATCACCACTCTCTGGATTCAGCCATCTAACTAAATCGTTATCCACCATATAAAAGTCTGTTAACTTCAACCAGGTGAAAAAAACTACTTTATTCCAGCAGAACAGGAGTATGCTGTGTCAGTCTCATGCAGAACTTCACAATAAGAGCACTTCGACAAGTCATCCCTACAGCATGGCACTAACTATGGGATTTAACAGACCTCACCAGTTCCTTTTCAGATCATATATTTAACTTGCATTTATTGTTATTTACAAATATCCTTTGTGTGACAGCTCAGCAAGAATTCTGCCAGCTGTGCCATGTACATCCTGAGAGAGAAGGAAATTGGACATGAACCTAAAAGTAAGAAACTTAACAGGTAAGGAAGAGTCTAGGAGAGATCCCAGCAAGGGTTAGTTCTAGATACAGAATACAGAATCCTACAGCTCATGCAGCTCAGCTACATGCAGAGAAAAATAAACCCGTCACATTCCACTCAGTCACGCTAGTCATTGACTATGGGTTATATTTGTCATGGAAATCATGTTTATTCACCTGACTTCTGGCCAACTACAGATACAACACTTTTCACCACCTCAGGTTTCCCACTTTTATTGAAATTCCAGCTGGGGACTGTGGAATTTTGCTCAAAGAGCTCACCACAAAGGGCATGATCTAACAAAACAGGAGCAAAAGCATAAAGAAACTGCCCTCCAAATACCCTATTTAATGTTAGTGTAAGGTGAAGCAATTAATTTGAAGACAATGTGTTACTAGCTGATGTTAACAGCATTGGGTTTGACTGTCCATTCTGAGCATACCTGAACACGCTTGTAAGCTCTGGCTGAAAACATATTTGGATTCTATGATTGATGTTCTATTATTTCTGCCAATACACTATAGAAAACCAATATTATTTCATCTAGCTACAGACATTTTAAGAGGAAAATACACAGGGAAAAAAAAAAGTCAAATCCCTACAGATTGAAATCAGCAGTTCCAAGAACGGAGAATCAAGATCTCTCTGCCTCAGAATTTATTGGACCAGAGAGGACGGGCTCAAATTTGCACAAGTTTTGTGTAAAGGGACATAAACTTGGGGAACTCCACGCTGCTGACACACTCAGTAGGGGCTGAAGACTGTTTCTGGCTGAAGTCTACACTGATTTACAATGCTCAGCATCCTATCAAGACAGCAACGTATGTTATTCCTATTATCTTGCATTCTTTCCTTCAGTTGTGGAGTATCGACTCCAACAACATATAGTCCAGTGCTAGGAGGGGTGGCAATCAGAAAGATTTGTAATTATACTAATCCAATGGTGAAAAGGACTCTTTGCTGCAGACACCTTTTCCTGACCAGAACTTTGGATTTGAATTTTACTCATGTAAAGTCCAATTACTTGAACTTCTCTCAAAACACCATGCTGCTGGTTGTATGAAAACTATGCTGCATATAGCTAGTCTTTTTAACTAGAAAACTAACAATACTCTTGAGCAACCACCGAAGCCATTTTAGCTATGAGACAAGAGAATCACACTGTGTTCACTACTGCTATTCTAAAAATAAGCTAGATCTTGTTCTGACTTTGAAAGAAGGAAATTAAGAGACAATCTTTCTCCATTTTTATTTCTCCGGTTGACAGGGTTCCACTTCAAATAAACAATCAGACATCTGGTGAACCAGAGGGAGAATCAAAGTGACTCCCATTGACTCCAAGTGACTGGTTCTGCAAATTAGCAGATATGGCACTTGTCCAGCCCAGGTGAAACCAAGGTTCAAATCCCTGCTCCAATTAATACTTAATCATAGAAGCTATCATTTGCCACATGAACTGCTGGATTTTCAGAAAAGACCCAACACCCATCTGGCCTGAGTTCTAACTGAGAATACATGATATAAGGACTGCAAGTGTGGATCAGACAGCGTGGGGTCTTTAAGCAGAGTTCCCTACAACGTAGTTGAATCACTTAGCCTACAGGTCTTCTGGAGAAGGTGAAGATACATCTCTCTTGTTTGCAGAATAATTATTTTTTGGAGACCTCTTCTCAGCTGAGTGTTTCTTTTAACCTAGTCTAACATTGTCACAAAGTGAAAGCATTGCATCAGTTTTCTGGAGAGGAGAGGAGATACTACTCTTGACTCCTTTTCACACAAAATGAGACTGATATCCTACGAAAAAAATCAATGAACTCACACTACCTGTGTTCCCTAGAAAGAGGTTGAATCTTGCAGGCAAAGCTCAAGGGTTCATATTTGCTCTAGATAGTGATCAATTTAGATAGAAAAATCTGTTGCTTAATAGCAAATTTTTTTTCACACAGGCTAGTTCAAGCAGAATTCAAGCACACAGGAAAGATACTTACAGAGCATTTTGTACTGAAAAAAAATTTAATCTAAACAATGAGCCAAACTTCTAACTATTTGAACAGTATTTTCAGTTTAATAGCTGTCAGGGCCCTGACTGCACTAATAAGCCTTAGTTGCCCTGACCAGCCTTACCTCTGACCCTCTCACACACACGCCACCCATGGGCCCAGGAGCTCCCTGCAAGTTCAGCCCTGGGCTAACTTCAGCCCTTGCCTGACCTTAGCTGTAGGACTACTCGTCTCCAGAGCAGCCACAACCTTGACTCTGCCTGATATTGAAACCCATTCTTTCAAACTAACCATAGACCTGTCTTGTCACTACAGACCTTCCCCACAGTCACTGTACTCTGTCCGACCCTGGTTACCCTCCCCAGACCCAACCTTGACTTGTGGATTGACATCCTGGCTTGACTTTGTACTTGCTTCACCATCACAAGCTTGCCTGATGATCTGGACTCTTTGTTGAACCTGGCCCTGGACTGCTCTGCTCACTTCATTTGGTTATGGTGGAACTAGACATTGCCTCATAAAGCTGTTGCCCTGCTAGGCAAGTCCTTGGCTCCCAGGTCCCCATCCCTCAGAGAGCAGCTGGCCCTCTCTGCTCTCTGGCAATACTTAGCTACTAAGAAGAGAAATCTTCAAAGATGTGCTTACCAAATTTAGGTAAATTAATGCAACTGCCCCTACACATACTGTTGAAAGACTTCAGCATAATGGCTCATATTTACTACATCTCCCACCCTGACCTTCATCTCTCAGTCAGGAATTCACAGTTTAGGTGATGGGAAACGCCAGCATAGCTCTTTGTCAGGACTTTATTTCTTTGCAGTAATAAGCACAATCATACTTAAATATTATTCCTGGGGTCTAGTACCTCCCACCAATACGAACAGAACATCCCTATTGTATGGATTTTTATTATTACAGATGGTCTACAAAATCAGGAAGATGTATCTTAAATTCACTTTGTACTTTTGAAAGACTTCTTCAAGACATCAAAACTTTATTAATAATTAAAAAAAAAAAAAAATTAGACTCCCCTAAATGTAAGGCAATTTGTGGGATAGAAGAAAAAAGAAGTTCAGAAGGTACACCCTAAACTCCCACTCCACACCAGTTTCTCATTCTATACTGAATGTTTATAGACTCTCCCCTCTGACAGAGACCCCTGCTCACAGCCAGCTTTCCAAGGAGGAATGCTTCCAGCACTTCACATGGAGGCAGAAGCAGTTCAAAGTAGCAGGCTTGCTGGGCTGGAAGGCTGGACAATCCTGACCTCATTTGTAATCTGAATACAGGGAATCACCTTAATTTTTTGTCTTGTGTGCAAAGTTAAACATCCCCTTTCCAAAATTAATACACATAGAATACTGACTGTGTTCCATTCAAAGCTGTCTTATGTTTGGGTGAATGCACTTACAGTTTAAATGAAAGCTAAAACTAGAGAACACTTATCAAATCCAGCCCATGTTCCTGTCTCACCTCTGTTCCAGACTACTCCAATGCTGCCTAGTCCTTGCTGCCTGAGATGGCCTTGTTTTGGGAACCAGCAGCCTAGAACTAGCATAAAGTCCAGTGAATGTTTTCCATACACATGAGCAGCCCAGAATAGACTCAAAAAAAAGCTGTAACATTCTGACTCCATAAGGAATAATATTCTGTGGTTCTGGATAGTCTTTCAAAGGCAGCAGAGTCTGGTCTATAGGGAGTGGATGTGCTAAAATTCACTATGCCCCATATGATACTGGACAGACATAAAAAAATGTATCTTCATTGTGCTGATTGAAATAATATTTCTTCAAATACTGAAAGCGTCAGAACTGTGATGGCCCCTGTGAGCCCCTGATCACAGAGAAGAATGCACTAAAAAGCTGAATGTAAAAACAGAATTATGTAAATATGTACAACCTGGACAGCTATTTGGTACAGAAAAACTATTCCAGACAATATCTCATGACAGTAGTTTCTCAATTTTACTATTTCTTAGAACAGTGACTGTAACAAGGATAAATCTTCCCCCTTAAGCGGGGACACTAGACAGGTAGACATGCAGAAGGAGATCATGAGACACCAAAAAGACCACTGGTTATTTTCAAGCTTTCTGAAATATGATAGTGAAGAAAAGCTTTCCTGAAGTAAATGAAAGAGAAGGAGAAACTATGTTTGTCTATTGGCTCTCAGATACAGGGAGACTAGATAAGAACAGGAATTCATGAGGTATCCATTGCTGCTGAAAAAACACATGAATTAAAGTGTATCAAATATGTATCAGAGCTTGCCCTGAGTGCATCAATGTGCTCTGCAACCTCTTCCCTCCCCATCCAAGGAGCTTGGCCACCTGGATCAAGACAAGCTTTGGAATGGCACAGCTGTGTCACTTGGATCAGATGCCATGGAAAGAGTTGTAAGGTGCCTTGTTGGAGGCCTCCCATCTTTGCTCAGGAAATGCGCAGAGGCTTAGGGCTTCACCTTGGCCTTGACTCCACCAGCTCCCTGGGCAGCCTTTTCCAGTGCCTCACAACCCTTTCAGGGAATAAATTTTTCAAAATGTCCAATCTAAACTGCCCCTGGTGCAACTTGAGGCCATTTCTTCTTGTACTATTGCTTGGTACTTGTCAGAACAGACTGACCCTTACGTCTCTACAACCTCTTTCCAGATAGTTGTAGAGAGCAGTAAGGTCTTCCCTGAACCTCCTTTTCTCCAGGCTAAACCCAAGTTCTCTCAGCCACTTCTCAGAACACTTGTTCATCAGCTTCATTGCTTTTCTTTAGACATGCTCCAACACCTCCAAGTCCTTCTTGTAGTGAAAGGCCCAAAACTGAACACAGCACATGAGGGGTGGCCTCACCAGTGCCATGTACAGGGGGACAATTGCTCCCCTAGTCCTTCTGGTCACACTATTTCTGACAAAAGCCAGGATGCTATTGGCCCTCTTGGCCACCTGGGCTCATGTTCAGGTGATTGCTGACCAATACCCCCAGGTCATTTTTCACCAGGCAGCTTTCCGGCCACTCATCCCCAAGACTGCAGCATTGCCTCGGGTTGTTGTGGCCCAAGTGCAGGGCTCAGCACTTGGCCTTGTTGAATCTCATACATGACATCAGTCCATCAATCCAGCCTGTTCAGGTCGTTCTCCTCCTTACTTCCCCAAGAACTGAAAACTGTGTCATTTCATGATCACTACGCCCAAGACAGTCTCCAACCTTCACATCATCCACAAGTCGTTCTCTGCTGGTGAACAACGGGTCTAGCAGGGAGCCTTTCCTAGTTGGCTCTCTCACCAGCTGTGTCAGGAAATTATCTTCCATGCACTCCAGGAACCTCCTAGACTGTTTCCTCTCTGCTGCACTGTATTTGCAGCAGGCATCTGGTAAGTTGAAGTCCCCCATGAGAACAAGTGGTAGCGATTGTGAGACTTCTTCCAGCTGCTTATAGAGTATTTTGCCTGCTTTTCATCCTGATTGGGCAGACTGTAACAGATTCCTACCATGATATCTGCCTTGTTGGCCTTCCCCTTGACTCTTACCCATAAACACTCAACCCTGTCATCACCATCATTAAGCTCAAGACAATCAAAATACCCCCTAACATAGAAGGCCACTCCACCACATCTCCTTCCTGGGCTACCGCTTCTGAAGAGTTTATAGTCATCCGATGCAACACTCCAGTTGTGCAAATCATCCCATCATATTCCTGCAATGGCAACTGTATCCTAGCTTTCCTGCTGTACAGCGGCTTCCAGCTCCTCCCATTTGTTGCCTATGCTGCAGACATTTGTGTAGATACACTTCATTTGGTCTATTGATCCTATCACCTTTTTGGGGAGGAGAAGGCCTACTTCATACCTGACCATTCCTAGGCATTTCAACGATTTCTAGCCCATCAATAACCCTTGTGTATTTGTTATCACATGGCACTCCACCCCCTACCTCCACTCAGATGGCAGATGGAAGAACCTTGCGAGCATGTTATTCCACCAACATTGACATGCTGCAAAGGGGCTCTTGCAGCCCAGAAGGACAACCATGTCCTGGGCCATATCAAAAGCAGTGTGGCCAGCAGGTCAAGGGAGGTGATTCTGTTCCTCCACTCCTCTCTGGCGAGACTCTACCTGGAATACTGCATCCAGCTCTGGAGTCATCAGCACAGGACAGACATGGACCCATTGGAGTGGGTGCAGAGGGTCACAAAAATAACCAGAGGGCTGGAACATCTTTCTTATAAAGAAAGGCTGAAAAAGCCGGGGTTGTTCAGCCTGGAGAAGAGAAGGCTCTGGGGAGACCTTATTGTGGCCTTTAAGTACTTACTGGGAGCCTCTAAGAAAGATGGGGACAAACCTTTTAGTCGGGCTTGTTGTGATAGGACAAGGAATAAAAGAGGATAGATTTAGACTAGATAGAAGGAAGTTTTACAGTGAGGGTGGTGAAACACTGGAACAGGCTGCCCAGAGAGGTGGTAGAAGTCCCATCCCTGGAAACATTCAAAGCCAAGTTGGATGGTGTCTGGGCAGCCTGATCTAGTGAAAGATGTCTCTGTTCACTGCAGAGAGCTGTTGGACTAGATGACCATTAAAGGTCCCTTCCAACCCAAAGCAGTCTATGATTATAAGATCAGTATCAGATGGATTCACAGAACAGTGTAGTAGGCACAAGAGAGTATGTATATGAACATACATATGAATGCAAACTAGCCCCAGCCAAAATCACACAGTCCTGTGGTGAAAATGGCAATATCCAAGACCAAACACAGTTCTGGCACACTGTGAAGAGCACTGCTGTCACATAGCTGCAAACAACAACAAATGCAAATGATATGCTGCACAGCTATAAATCACAGTTTGAATGGCAAAGCAATGCCAGGAGGTTGTTACAGCTCAGTCACATCTGCACTGCTACCGGCTAAAGGACCGTGTCTGAGACATCCAAGGATCTGGGATTCCAGGAAATACAAAATTACATTCAGAGATGACTCTGCCCACTAATACTTATGATAATAACGGTATAATAATAAACAACTTTCAATTAAGTATTGTAATACAAAATGGAAATTCTTATGCTTCCCTAAAAAAGTAAGTTACAGTATAAATGAGGCTATGTTTTGATCTGCTTATACTAGTGGAAATGTAGAGTAAATCCAATGACTTCAGCAGAGCTCCAGAGGATTGACATACCAGCATAGGTGACATCAGAAACTGGTTAATTGTCATTTTCAACACTGCTTGGTAAGTCTCTATGCAACATCCAAAATTATCAAACTGTGACAAAAAAAGACTGTTGGGTGGTTTTATTGCTCAGAGGGTAAAACTAAAATGCTTGCTGAGGAAGGAAAGCTTGTAAGGACATGTGGGCTGTAAAAGGGGAAGACAGAAGAATATATTTACCAGTACTAGATTAATAGAACCTGGGGGAGGGGGTGGGATCAAAACCTCTAATAGTTTTGAGAATAGTTAAATCTGCACAATTTTATTTAGCAGCCAAGTCCATGAAGTAAATGAAAAAAGATATGCAGCCACTCATTTGACTACTGCAGCTAAATCTTATTCCTTATAGTCTTTCATCAAATTCCTGAGCGTTCCTCTTTACCATGAAAGAACAATAGATAGTTTTCACACTTCTTGTCCAGAAATACGCCGAATACATTTCACTCCTTTGTTCAAAGCCTGACTTCACATCAACTCTTCTGCCCTACTGACAGAGTATGGGGATAATATAGCAAGTGCCTTCTTGAATGAAAGGTGAGCAGAAAGATTAGACTTGGATGGGCTGAGTGAATGACTGGGTTACTAGTTCTCCAGAAATCAATCAGAACAATTCTCTGCCTTGTTTCCAAGTATAAAATAATGCAACAAACCACCTTGGAGATGATAATTGCCACAGTGAAATCAAAATTCTAGATTTCTAGATACCTGAAGCTAAGAAATGGAACTATTACCATCTGTATTCTGGGAGCTTTTCATGAAGAGAAAGGAATCCAGAAGATCTAAGCATGCCTACTTAAATGATAAGTTGAAGTCAGATACCCTTACATGAAGTAGTACATTCAAGGTAGAAATTCCCTCACAGATTTCCTCTGTCCTGATAGGCACTGCCTGACTGTTCTTTGTCCGGATGCTGATGTTTGCCAGGTGCTGAAAATAGGGAGATGGTGCTATCTGCATGCGAGGAAAAAAGAAGTAGAGACGAGACTTATTCATCCTGCTTAGATCTCCATACGTGCTGCTTCAGTCTTGTTCAGTTGCACTAAACATGGTGTTGGGAGAGAGAGCAAAAAATTAGGGGGGTGCAGGAAGAGGCACAGAATTCTTGAGTTTAAAGGCAACAGGCAGAGAACTCTTAAACTTTCAGGAGTCACTTCAATATAAACTTCTTTCACCTTACTTTTGTGAATAGTACAGCACCTGCTTTAAAGGTACTGCATGAACACATGGTCACCTCCACTATTACCCCATGTAAAACACACTTGTATAAAAGCATGGGCCATATCTGGGTCTCTTGCTTGGCTCCAAGATGATGCCTTACTTGTGTAGACTTTTTCAAATCAGGAGTATTCTGGGGTCTGGAACTGGTTTTGGTTTGTGTCTTGTTCAACACAGAGCACAGTGAGACTGCTTAACACATAATAAAATAAATAATAACCCTAAATGAAGAGGAAGTCTTGAACTATGGAAAGAATAAAAGCATTTTCAAAGGTGTCCTGACACCATTTTACAGGTTTCAAGCAGCAGTTCAATGGCTTACAATCAAGGTCTGCTCTTTTAGACTTGGCATCTGTCACCCCAATGCTTTGAAGTGCATCTGAGCTGAAGAAAACATTTTGTTTGTTTGCTGCTAGTGCTTGTGGTCACAACAGCAGCATCCCCTTCCTGAGGACAAGAGCCCTTTGTCTTGCCGCACATTCTGCCACAGTAAGCACAGGGGTGAGACCGCACCTCACCTTTTATCCCAATTTCACACATCGGCTTCACAGCATTAATAAATTGGTTTCGTTTGCCACACATTTGGCAGGAGAATTTTCTAATAACGTTTTTATCCCCTTTGAGAACATGAATCACTCACATGCTGAGTATAAAATTACTTCCCTCCCTCTTCTTATTAAAGGCACCGCACGTTAGCAGGGGTCAGGCACTCAGCCTCGCCAGTGGCAAAGTCAAAAACAAGGGCACGGCTGGGAGGCACGGTTGTAAAGCTCACTGCTTTTCTTTCTTACGGATGGCGGATAACCTATTTAGCACTCAGAATATATGGTTTTCTCCAGCTGTCAATCCTAGCGGGTTGGGGTACAGATTGAGAAAACGTGTGAGATTTACCACTCCACTCACACGGCTGTTCCAAACAAGAAAAAAAAAAACAAAAAAAA